>NC_041397.2:197631779-197821779 GCF_900747795.2 Erpetoichthys calabaricus
GAAGCGCCCCTGGATGTTTTTTTCTGTCCACAGGCAATTCAGTGCTCCCACCCAACGTACCCCTTAAATGTATTTTTAATTTATTTACTTATTGATTGATTGGCTGTATTATCTTTTCATTAAGTCTGCATCCTTGTTTTTTTTCTGTGTTTCTGCTGCTTTAGAACATCTCCATGGGATTAATAAAGTTTATCTAATCTGAAATATGAAAAAAGAGTGACACTAAGGTTTTTTTTTCATCCTCTGCCAGGAAGAGCTTCCAGAAAAGTATAGTGACCCCACTGTCACACCCCTGGCCTTCCAGTCCATCAACTTCAAAAGCCCATAATATTGCTGTTAAGGGAGCATCACTTTGCCAGGCAGCCTTACCATGTGCACTTTAGAACAAGTAGACCACAAGAAGCTAAGCATGTTGGTATCTGGCCAGTATTGAACGGAAGACCAACCAGAAACGTTTTGGCTACTGCTGGAAGAGATGTTGGTGAGGCCAGCAGGGGTTGATTGTGTGTGGATCCCAGTGCCCTAATGCAATGGCAGAGTCACTGTACTGTAAAAAGTGTTGCCATCCTTTTGGATGAGACAGAAAACTGAGGTCCTGATTCTCTGTGATCATAAAAGATCCCTAGGCATCTTTCAAAAAGAGTACAGTGTTTCCTGATGTCTTGGCTAAATTATCCATCAGGGCCTCATCCATTATGACCCTCTAATCATCCCATTCTCTCCCCCTTTCACCACTTAATTGCTAATGTCCAGTGAGTGTACTGGTGAAAACAAATGGCCGAAACGGCCCTGTATCTATCAATCTATGATTTTTTTACCTTGTATTTTTTGTTTTGTTTTACCTTCTGCTATTATCTTTGGATATCAGTTTTGGTCTAGTGTTTTGGTTCTAGCTTTGATTCCTGTTACAGTCTCCTGCCTGCTGTTTATTAGATTTGCCCTGTTTGGCCTTGGATGCTCTTGTCTGCAGGAGGGCCATCATTGGTAGACGGTGCAGTTCACTTTAACCTTCTTCAGGAACAGCAAGCCTGACACAGTGTGGAGTTTGTGTCCTGTTCTTCAGTCTGAGTGAGTTTCTCTCCAAGTACACTGAAATTAATCTGACCTGCTTTGTACCTGATAATGCCAGCAAAGGATGTGGTCTTCATGACTCTGAATTGGGTTAAGCTGTTTTGACAATGTTATGCTATGTGATGAATGCATTAAAATAAACTGAGTAACAAATGAGTGCTGCGGTCAAGTGTGCAAGACAGACATCTGCAAAATCAGGTCAAGAGTCACAGCCATATATTCTTTGTTACTTATGTGAGCACTGAAAGCCATATATTGAAAAAACTAACATCTTATTGAATAACTATAAACATGCTGAATTTAATGATTTAATATATAAATATTTTTATGCTGGTATAAATTTTACACTGGAATTTAGTATTTAATTTTCTCATTTGTTTTTTTATGTGGACATATGTATATGTTATATGTTTCTAAAATTTTCTTTAATCTTTTATAAAGATGCTGCCCAGACTGATATCACCCACTGTACAATTTTCAGAGATATTGTCATCAGGCTGTTGCTTCATATTTAAAAAAAAACAACTATAATGACCCATTTTAATGAATAGTTAATGTATTTAGTGACTGGTCATTCTTGTCAAGATACATCATAAAGACCAGAGTTGGAAAACACAGTATTATTATATATACATGTACATTTCATTTGGCAAAAATAACATTTACCTGTAAAAAAAGAGGTGTTTATTGTTCTGACAGAGCTTGTTCATTCCTTCAGTATATGTTCATGTCATCCCTGAAAACGTCAAAGTGATTCACAAGTAAATGAGTAAACAACGTATCCACTCCACCCTAACCTCACTTAGCATTACAGGGATTTACTGAAAAGAGCAAAGTAGGTCAGCAAGACTGAAAGAAGTGAGTGGGGAAATGAATAACTGAAAACAGTCCTGCAGATACACAAATCTCATCTGATTTAGTGCGGCTTAGTGTTCACATGACGCACGTACATATGTGGATGATCAGTGACCCACTTTTTAAATTCACATAGAACTGTGCATTCTTTTGTTGGCTCTATATTCAATAAGTCGTTAAATTGAAAACTAAAACTAAGAGATTTATTGGAAAGGAATACTGTAAATTCATCTTACATGTGCCCTGGTTTTGGGAAAATAAATATTTTTGTGACAATAACAAAAACAAAGAAAGCAGTACTCAATACCATATGTAAAATGTCATAATGTACAAACAATAGTTGCAATAAAGGCTTTATTTATTTATACAATAGAGTGAGACAGGCCGACAGACTGAACAATTCTCTTCTCTATCCTTACAGTATAAAATTATTGGTAGCCATATACACAAACTTATACCAAACATTTTAATGATTACAAAAAAAAATTCAAATAAAAGTTATTTTTTTAATATTAAATATAATATGAAAACACAGAGCTACAGTGTATAATAAAAAAAATAATAATGGATGAGATAATGACAGTTCATGCAGAATGTAATCTTTTAAATAAAGAACTTCTCTTTTTTAACTAAATAATATGGATTAAGTGGGTTAAAAAATGAGTGATTAGATACATGTTAAACTATCTACCACCCCATCCTGGGCTGAACCCTGCCTTGCACATAGTGCTGCCATGCTAGGCTCCAGTTCTTAAGATAATACACGCAGAAAGATCAGGCAACTGATGGATGGAGGAATATTGAGATGGTTCTGCTAACATTTCCCAAAGCTAATACAAATCTATATTCATGAAAAATGAAACTGCATAATAAACATATGAATTAGAATGAGTATTAAACAACAAGCTCATGAGGCTGTCTAATGAGATCCAACAGAGAAAATAATCAGACAATACTGTTTATGAGGTGCTTAATAAAGACACTTAGTAAAAGCATTGTGTGCTATTATATACCATGTATAAATACCAGGGGCATTCAGTAGCTTAAAGAGGGCAAAGCAGCTTTAGAATGGTACTTTGTACCCCAGGTTGTCTAATAATGTTAGAACACATAAATGTAAATATTACATTACAGGTATTGGCATGAATTCATGTACATGTTGTCATGTGAGTATTCACATCTGGTAAGTGTAAATTACAAATGTTTTAAAATGATCAGGAGGAGTATAAAAATAAATGATCTACAGTATGTAACATTATGTAGGACCACTGCAAGGGAGTCCAGTGAACAGTCTGTGCATGAGACTGAAATATTTTTAAGCATGCATCAACCACATACAACAGTGGAGATGTGAATAATGACAAAGTTAGCTACAGTGTATGCGCCTTCCCAGTAAAAGCATAAAATATAATGTGTAAGAATGTCCGAATAAAACAGCAAAACCTGTTGTGCTGTGTAATGTCACGGGGGTCTGCTGGAACCAATCCCAGCCAACACAGGGTGCAAGGCAGGAAACAAACTCCAGGCAGGGCGCCAGCCCACCACAGGGTACACACACCCACACACCAGGGACAATTTAGGATTGCCAATGCACCTAACCTGCATGTCGTTGGACTGTGGGAGGAAACCACGCAGACATGGGGAGAACATGCAAACTCCACGCAGGGAGGACCCAGGAAGCGAACCCAGGTCTCCTAACTGCAAGTCAGCAGCGCTACCACTGTGCCACCGTGCCACCCTCATTTGGAAAATTACTAAATTTATAAAATACAAATTCATCATTTTAAGTATTATGTTTCTTTTGTTATTCACTGCATGAATTGCATCCACTTTGTTTATATCGAGCATATCCAAACAGGCATGTTTCATTGCCAACATCTAGTATTCTTGGATAAGTCCCACTCTTCTCTATTTCCTGACTGGACTTACACACCACCTTGATCCATCACCTTGTAGGTGGAAGCCTGCATGACAATTAGTTGCAGGTTTTTTAGGACTGTGCCTGAGGGGGTTATGAGAATGACTGGTCACAAGGTGCTCACTAATGAACACCACTCCTAGATCTGACTGCAGAGGATTGTTGGACTCAGTCTATTAAATATAGTGAGGAACTCATCTATACGTGAGGACTTGTATGAGTAGGCCCACTTCTTATTTCTATAGTAAGGAGCCCATTATGGTAGTATGGGCATGAAGTTAGGATGCCTCTTGGGTGTCTGAATTGGGAAGAACTCCAGGTATGACTCAATGACAGATGACTCGAAACATGCTAGAGATTACATCCCTTGATTAGCCAGAAGGATTCGTGGAATTCTCCTAGAGTTAGAAGAGATTGGACATGGTAGCTTGGTATGTTAAGCTCAGCGTGGTGAATCCAACTGAGACCAGCACCAAGATATGGAGTAAAAATGAAATGAAGTGATATTAACTGAGCATGACAGAGATGACAGTATGTTTTATTGCAGTGCCTCTTGTTTAATTTGTATGGCACTGCAATAGTTATAAAGCATAATAAACTTTCAATCAAAACAGTTTCTAGAGTTTACTCATAATGGTGTGGAAAATAATAGCATCCAGTGAGCAACAATTCTGCGGATGGAAACGCCTAGTTGATGAAAAATGGCAGAGGACAATGGCCAGACAGAAAGGCTGTGCTTACTCTGATAGCCCTTATGTATAACTATGGTGAGCAGAAAAGCACTTCAGAATGCACACCACATCGAACCTTGAGATGTTTGGGCTGCAAAAGCAGAAGACCACCTCAAGTTCCACTCCTGTCAGGCAAAGACAGAAAACTGATGCTGCAGTGGGTGTAGGCTCACCAAAACTGGACAACTGAAGACTGAGACTGGAAAATATATATAATACGCAGTAGAGAGCATAAAGGTTTGGGGAATTCCACGCTGTACACTTGAAAATAAGCAAAAAAGAGATAATGTCTTTACAGACAAATGTAACTGACTAACAAAGGTATGATGGCGAATTTATACTGAGGAAACAGGAAGAGGAGGGATCTTGTGGGACCAGAATTGGGAGTGACATCATCAGGAGGCACGAGCTGGAAGCTGAAACTGACGTTAATGGAGGTAGGCTCTTCTGATGGTATGCACAGGAAAAAAAGGAGAAAGTATCAAAGACACCTGTATTTGATCCCGTAAACCGTCTCCCACGTGTTTGACTTTATATAATGAATTCCAATACACACAAAATTAAGGAATAAATGCAAAAAAAATCACAACCTACCCCTGCGCTCTGACAATCACGCTAAGGGGAACCCTGCTCCCTTAGTGGGTCACGAAGACACTTACATAGGAACAAGTGGGGCACAACACCAAAGATGTTGGAAAACACTGGATTAGATAACTTTACCAACAATTTCTGCATGTGTTATATAAATTTTGAATTATATCTGATTGCCTTGTTGCCGATGCACAATGCACTGTTCTTTTATCTTATAAAATATAATGATTTGAAAAATAAAGAATCTCTGATTGCTTTCAGGAATTATCTAATAAATTTACCTCCTATGCCAGCCACATCATTATTCAAAGTAGATGTCACTTTTATCAAATTGTTCTGCCTGAGAGAGACAGAGGTCAAAAAATAAAAATGACCAGAAGATACAACCAGGAATGAGAAAGAACAATTTGCCAGAGAAAAAAAAACACAACCAATTACAAAGTCAAAAAACAAGTTAATATTCAAGACCAGGACTTCAAAAGAAGAAGTTTTCAGTTAGTCACTAAGAAAACAGTTATAATTCATCAAGCTCATGTACCTCAGAATTAATGGGATTGAACTTTATACCATTGCTTGTTTCACGTCACCATTGAGCATGTCACAAGCATTCAGAGACGAGTTTCCATTGCATGAAGCAACAGAATGCTCAGTGCCTGTCACAAAAACAAAATTGTTTTGCGGTAGAATGTAAAAAAAAATTTAACTTCTTCAGGAAGTGAAAACACAAAACCAACCTCATGAAAACCCCATACTAGATATACAGTTTTAAACAATTGCTTAAATGAGTAGAAAAAATTATACATATTAAAGATAATAATACAAATGCCAGATAATGTATTTTGATTTTGAATAACATTAAATAAATTATATACTTTCTATGTTACATGATCAACTGGAACTACTTAGCTAAGTTAATTTAGGTTTTGATGCATGAGTTGCCTGTATAAACACTACATGTACCTCATTTAGATATTGTATATTAGTCTAACAAAACATTTGACTAGTAGACATCAGATGAAAAGAAGGTAAAACTCCAGGAAACAAATATGCTGGAAAAAAATCTGTAGGAGGATCAGATCTGTGTGATGTGATGAAGGCCACCAAGTTATCTGCAGTCAACAGTATGTTGCAGTGAATGGCAATGTCCATAACTCATGGTCTTAGTCTGCATTTATCAGTGTTGGTGGCAGTGTCATTCAACCACCTTGATTTCTTATTTCAGATGGTGATATTGGCCCCAGTTGGAAATGAAAGAATACCAAGAAGAAATTGACAACAGGAATGACATGAAATATCAGTCTTTTTAGGGGAAAGCATTAATTTGGCTAAATTTACGAGGCCTGAATTAAAGGGGCCTTAGACAGCAGGTCCAAGAAAAAACAGTAGTATCACATGTTCCCTCCATAGTCCGTAAGTTGCTTATCTGGATGAATACATTTATTTGACTTGACCCTGCCCGAACAGTTATACCCACTTGTTAATCATAGAAAATGACCACCATCTCCTACTCTTATTGTCTTCTAATCAGATTTGCTTCCATGTTATGTGTTTTCACACCTTATCTAACTCCCAGCAAATCTAATAATAAACAGTGATTATCCCATTTGGGACCTTAAATCTTTTCAACTCTCTCTATGATTATTTTACACTGAGTGAAGAGCATGTGATATGATAATCTATTTTATAAGCACTAATGAATATATCCTATTCTAAATGAAAGCTTTTAGTGTCTTTTAATTACATCAATTCAGAACTGAACAATATTACAATTTTTTAAATTGTCTTCAGTGTTTGCCTGACATATCACTAATAATAAAATGTCTTCTTGAAAATAATATCCGACTTTTCCATTTTGTTTTACTTCATTTTAGCTGAGTTGGAGAGGTCATCCTGTCATGATCTGAAATATCAGTAAGGAACGTACATGTTCATTCATTCAGAAATTTACAAAGGAGCAGCATTATAAAGAGCTGTGTAAAACATTTAAATGATCATATATTCAGCCTTAATGGATAGAGAGAGCCAGTGGAGTGAAACTAAAACTGATGTGATGTGCTCAGATTTTCACTTTCTAGTCAAAATCTGGCTACTGCATTTTAAACAAACTGCAGCCTACTTATGTCGTTCTTTATTAACCCTGTTAAAAGTGCATTACAATAATCTAGTCGACTAAAGACAAAAGCATGCGCCAACTTCTTGCAGTGATAGAAAGGAAGGAAAAAATGCAGCTGTCATTCTTGTTAGAATTTAGGATGTGCAGTTTGACCCTGAATCAAAATAATGCTAAAATTATTTTGCTTGCTCTTTAGGTATAGACAATTAATCAAGCTTGATAACCAGGTTTCAGTTTTTTTCATTCTAGGCATTGACTGAGATTTCACTTTTTCCTATATTTAATATAAACATCTCTTGCTCATTCAACTAAAAACTCAGACGGAAGCTCAGGCAAAGGGATTAAGAGCACCCAGAATATCAAGTGATATTAATATATTCAACTATGTGCTGTCTGAATATCTAAGAAAACTTAACACAATGTTCACAGTTGATTAAGCACGAAGTGTGGCATTGTGGCTACAGTAATGGGCTGTCGGTTCGGTTTCTGTTTCTGACTCTTTGTGTTACCCATGAGCAGGTAACTTAACTCACTCCTACTATAATTGTAAAAAAAAACGTAGTGTACAGTATATTGATCTTGTAAGTCAGTTTAGGTCATCCTTTTGGACTAAAACATAGCAATATGAAATCAGTAGTAGTGCAGACTGTGCTTTACTATGATCTATGTTCACCTGGCTCAAGAATTTCCTTCTTGGCTCAGATAGAAAGCAGTTCCCTTATTCCAAAATACATCCAGTTTCCAGACATCATATACTAATTCTTGAAAAACTAACATTATATTTATGTACCGCTCACAAATGGCACTAAAGAGTTCACAATTTTGAATCATGCATGTACTGTATATTTCCAAGCAGCATATAGCATAAAGTTACATAACACGAGGAAACAAATGCGGTGAATATGTAGATAGTGATAAACACACACCAGAAACTCAAATTTTGACAACCCATGTGCAGAATACAGATTCAAAAGCTAATGCAGACATGTGTTTACTATTACATTCGTTTTACATGCCATTTCCTCCATCTCTAACACTTTTAGCTGTTTATTTATCATCACCAGTCCAAGCATATTTTAATTGTTCTAGAGCAATGAGGAGATTAATTAAAACTGCCTGATACAGGAAAGCAATGAAAACTAATCTCCAATGAAGGCAATGTTTACTAAAAATATTATGCATAAGTAAGTACAGTCTGCTTAAATGTGCTATTTAATTCAATTATCAGTTATGCACACATTTAATTATATATACAACAAGCATGTAGCCAGACAACTATACAAAAAAGAATCTAAGCGTTCAAGTTATTTATCTATTTTTTCATCTTAATTTTTTCACTTACAGCACCGTGTACCTGTCTAATATAACAGCTTTCTTTCTACAAGCAGCAGGATGTGCTGCTATGGCTAATACAAACTAAAATAAAACAGTTAAGACATGTATACATCATCATTAAAGTCTCTTAGGAGTGGATCACTTACTTCAACATCAGGATAACATGGTACTTGACTTCATTCACACATATCTGTTGTTGCAGGCACGGGTCACATATGTCTTGTTCAGGGAAGGATTATAAGGACGCACTAGGGAGAATTTTGACACAACACAGTTGCCTGACCATTTATTTTTCCGCCTCATTTAGCTGTTAAACAGGATTACGTTGTTGGTTCTCCTGGGGCCTCATGTATAAACGGTGCGTATGCACAGAAATGTTGCGTACGAACCTTTCCACGCTCAAATCGCGATGTATAAAACCTAAACTTGGCGTAAAGCCACGCACATTTCCACGGTAACTCATAACTTGGTGTACGCAATTTCTCCGCTCGGTTTTGCAGACTGGCGGCACCCAGCGTCAAAGCAGTGCTACTGTTCCTGTGTGGTCACGCTTTCTTTCTTAGCTCCACATTCCTGACGCGGCTTTATAAATACACTGAAACTAACTGCATATTGTTTATTAGTGTAATGCATCTGATTGTAATTAACCTGCAGCAATATAATGGTCCAGGAAATAGCCATAGTATAACAAATACTATAACTGCTTTAGAGTTGTAACTCTCACTGCATCTTCTTCTTCTTTCAGCTGCTCCCGTTAGGTGTTGCCACAGCAGATCATCTTTTTCCATATTACTCTCACTGCACCAATTGGAGTATTTATATCACTGTATCTGAGTGGGGAATCACAGCAGCTGATCGGAAAGAGAATTATCGGTACACAGCATGAAGCAGACACTGCCTGAGCCACGGCAAAACGCTTCATAGACTTCCCTGTACGGACTTCGTGGTTTAGAAAAAGTTTCATCCCAAGAACTATAAACGCACTCAATCAGTCCATCAAGTGCTCCTTGCAGAACTGTTTGTACTTATAGTACAATCACCTCACTGTAAACTTGCACTACAGTTATAATATTGCACAACCTGCGCCACTTTATGAAGTCGGGTATTTACATATGATGATGATATCATTTTTAAGATGAAATGCAGCAAAATATGTTGATTATATTATACAGATAAAACTTTAACTTCATTTAAATAATCTTTATTGTTAATGATTAAACATGTGAGGACACGGTGCCGCAGCACTAGCTAGTTCATGGATTGTTCCTGCATTGCGTTGTATTCTTGCTGGTGCTGACGCGACACTGGAAGGATAGACGGATATAATAATTAAACATGTACTACGAAGATATTTCAATGTTCCTTAAAAGTTTTGAAGAATCGGCGTTTTAAGCTTACAGAGCTTAAGCTTATAGCTTCACGTCTATATAGCTGATTGTGTGGCAATTGGGTTTTTGGAGAAAGAAAAGTAAGGACAGGAATTGGAGGTTAGTACGTTTGAAAGAGACAGTACTTCTGTAATAAATTATTTCATCGAAGGTCGCGCATGGCGCCGCAAGCCTCTTGCGTGAGACATGAACAAGCACTGCGCCACCGTGTTCCCATGTTTAATAACATGCTTTCATTCCTATCATCATGAAAAAGATATCACGTATACATCTCAGTATTTTAATTATTCAGAGAGCTGTAATATCACGAATGTAATGGATTATGTGTCCTGTCGGAGAAAGAGAAAGCCCGTTTAAGAAGCAGGTAGTGATTCACACATGTAGAGCACATAGAAGATCAAATACAGAACAAAGCATTTAATGTGCCACTTTAGTTACAATGAGATTTGAGAAACTAGTAAATTAAACGATTTTAAGATGAAGTTTATGATGTTCTACTTTAATGACAAAATAAACTACGTGATTAAAGTGGAAATTTCGAGATTAAAGTTAACATTTCGTGCTTTTTTCCCACTGTGTGCCTATTTTTTTTTTGTCTGTACCCTAATAAGCTTTCATGTGACACTCAGACAGTGGGCTACGACTTTGATATGTGATTTCTTTTTTATTTCGGGCACTGTGTGACTTTGTGAACTTGAGCCTTCGAGTTTCTCCGACACTCTGTCACTCGATCAACTTCATTTTGTTGATTATACCACTGTTTAAACCAACAAATAGTACGTTTTTCCTTTGCCTCCACTTGGTATTCGCTGAAATATATTTCCCCCCGTGCTTTTCCCATTGTCTTTTCACAGAAGGCTATTTATATTGATTTGCATATTCAAAAAGGCGTAATCCTGGGAGGAGTTGGGGCGGGACAGAAGGTGCATGCACGTGCGTTACTTTTCACGCTGATCGGGATTTATGTAGTGGAAGAACGTGAAAGTTTGCGTATGTACAGATTCCTGCATCTGGATTTTTCTGTGCGTATGCACATTCCCGCTTTTGTGCTTACGCCATGTTATAGTGTGAGTTCTATGCATGGCGTTATACATGAGGCCCCAGATCTTTATGATCTCTCCTATTTTTTTGATAACTTGCATCCACAGTATATCAGTTTAGTTCTAAATAGCCTACAGACATATCTATTGTTGGATGGCACCCACTCTTTATTTTTGTTATTCATTTTTTATATTTACAACAGCTAATGAAATGGCAAAAAATGTCAAGTAACAATATCGGCAAATTAGAAAACCAAAAAAAATAAAAGCTTACGTAAATTCCATACTGGAGTTTCAGATAAGTTAAATGAAGATAAAAACATTAAAAAAAAAATTTTAATTCTGACCCCCATTATGTTTGAAAAACATTAATGCGGTTCTAAACAAGGACACCCATTCTGTTAGTCTTGCCCAGAACCTTACATTTGTGGTCACAAAACATGTTTAACCTCATCTCCTTGTATCTTCAAAAGAAATTAATCTCCTTAGCTTTACCGCAATTATGTCCAAATTTAGTTCATTTTGAATTTATTTCTTGCAGTAAAATTTACAGAGACAGCTGAATGCAATACAGCATCATTCTGAATTCGATTCCCACCTTTTAGAAAGTAAGTCCGATCCTGTAATTCACCAATGTTTATGAACATTGCGTAGGAGAAGAATTAAGCAAATATCGCTAAAGGGTGGCATGGTGGTACAATAGTTACAATTGTTGCCTCACTTCTTCAGAGTCTTGGTTTTCAATTTAGTTAATGAATTACAGTAAAACAAAAGAAAGCTTAACCAACTGCAACGCAACTGTCAACTATTAATAAATAGCTTTTTGATATATCTGTATATTGATACTTGAGAGACATCAACACATGAACAGATGTTTCAGATCAACACAGGTTAATGTTTGATCCACTACTAAGTTTATTTGCTAGTGAGTGAGTTATTATAGCATTATTTGTAGAGGAAATACGAGTGAATTTGGTAAACCCAGAAAAGGTTTCAAAATTTGTCTGCACAATCTGGGAGGGAAGAGAGCACACTAGTTCTTGTATTTGGCAATATGTTTTCAGAAACTTTACAAAATGAGAAGATGCAAGAGTTACTTTAGATGATGTCATTAGTCAAGCATTACAGTACATTCAAAGACAAGGATTTTGATACAATAAAATAAAAGTTTTATTTGAGAGTCACATGATTACTTTTCATTACTTTTCAGCCTTTTCAGCAGCTCCGTGTATGACTGTATCTGTATGTGTACTTTTCTACTTTTATTTTTCTATTTTTATTTATTGATCACTCCTATCACTTTATTTTATGTGGATTTGTTCACTGGACACACTTACTTTTACAACATGGGCATGGATTTTTACACGCCGAGACTCGTCTATTCAAGTACTCAACTTCGAGCGCTGAGAACAAATGCCAGTGCTGGTGTGGTTCCCTATTTACCCGACGAGGTAAGAAGATGGTATCGTGGCAGCAGAGCGGGCACTAAGCTAAAAATGAAGCGGCTTGTGAGAAAGTGGCATTTTAAGCCTTCGGTGCCTTCTGTGATTCTGGGGAATGTGAACTCAATCTCAAATAAGATCGACGAACTGGCTGCGCTGGTGAAAAATGTCAGAACCTACAAAGAATGCAATTTGTTGTGTTTTTGTGAAACGTGGCTCACAACTAACATCCCAGATGCCAACGTGGAGCTACCCGGGTTTAGCACAGTTAGAGCGGACAGAGATGCAAGTACCTGTGGGAAGCACAAAGGAGGAGGACTCGCTCTCTATGTTAATACACGGTGGTATAACTCTGGACATGTTAACATCAAAATCTCCACTTGCTGCAGGGACATTGAACTGTTGGCCATAAGTTTACGTCCCTATTACTTGCCCAGAGAGTTTGGACACGTCATTGTTGTTATTGTTTACATTCCTCCTCGGGCGGACGTGGAGGCAGCGAGTGACATCATCCATTCTGCTGTTGCTAAATTACAAATACAGCACCCAGAAGCGCTTGTGCTAATCGCTGGAGACTTTAACCATGTGACGCTGGACAAAACATTACCTGCATTCTCCCAGTATGTGGACTGTAACACCCGGGGAAATAAGACTATTGATTTACTGTATGCAAATGTTAAAGACGCATACAGCGCCACCCCGCTGCCTGCGCTTGGGAAAGCAGATCATAACCTGGTTCTGCTTCAGCCTCACTGTAAACCAAAAGTGAGAGTCCTACCTGTAACCACACGATCATTCAGGAAGTGGACCCCGGAGGCTGAGAATACTCTGAGAGAATGTTTTGGAACTACAGACTGGGATATCCTGCAGGGATCTCATAGTGAGAACATTGAGGAAGTTGTTGACTGCACTACTGACTACATCAACTTCTGTATGGACATTGTAGTTCCAGTAAGAACTGTACGCTGCTATGCTAACAACAAGCCATGGATTACAAGTGACATCAAGGGCCTTTTGAACCAGAAGAAAAGGGCTTTTAAAGACGGTGATCAGCATGAGCTGAAGCGCGTGCAGAAGGAACTCCGAGTCCAGCTCAGGGCGGCGAAGGAGCAGTACAGGAGAAAGCTGGAGCAGAAGTTGCAGAATAACAGCATAAAGGAAGTGTGGGATGGGATGAAGATCATCACTGGCTGCAGCTCAAAGCGGGGTACCACCATCGAGAGAAACGTGAAGAGAGCAAACCAAATGAACAACTTCTTTAACAGGTTTGACCACCCTAACCCACTCTCACTCTCACCTCGAAGTACTACACCCTCCACACATCCTTCTGCTGATACCAGCATAGGAGAGACATCCCCACCCATAATTACAACAGCGCAAGTGAACAGAGAGCTGAGGAGACTTCGTGCCAGCAAAGCAGCGGGTCCAGATGGAGTATCGCCACGACTGCTGAAGGTCTGTGCATCGGAGCTGGGGGGTCCTCTACAGCGCATCTTCAACCTGAGCCTGGAACAGGGGAGAGTCCCGAGGCTTTGGAAAACATCTTGTATCACCCCAGTCCCAAAGGTATCATGTCCTAGTGAGCTGAATGACTTTCGGCCTGTTGCTCTGACATCACATGTGATGAAGACCATGGAGAGGCTGCTGCTTCACCACCTTAGGCCACAGGTTCAACACGCCCTTGACCCTCTGCAGTTTGCATATCAAGAGAAGGTGGGAGCGGAGGATGCCATCATCTATATGCTACACCGATCCCTCTCTCACTTGGACAGAGGCAGTGGTGCTGTAAGAATTATGTTTCTAAACTTCTCTAGCGCCTTCAACACAATCCAACCTCTGCTCCTTAGGGACAAGCTGACAGAGATGGGATTAGATTCATACCTAGTGGCATGGATCGTGGACTATCTTAAAGACAGACCTCAGTATGTGCGTCTTGGGAACTGCACGTCTGACATTGTGGTCAGCAACACACGAGCGCCACAAGGGACTGTATTTTCTCCTGTCCTGTTCAGCCTATATACATCGGACTTCCAATACAACTCGGAGTCCTGCCATGTGCAAAAGTTCGCTGATGACACTGCTATCGTGGGCTGCATCAGGAATGGGCTGGAGGAGGAGTATAAGGACCTAATCAAGGACTTTGTGCGACTCAAACCACCTACAACTGAACACCAACAAAACCAAGGAGTTGGTGGTGGATTTTAGGAGGCCCAGACCCCTCATAGACCCCGTGATCATCAAAGGTGACTGTGTGCAGATGGTGCAGACCTATAAATATCTGGGAGTGCAGCTGGATGATAAATTAGACTGGACTGCCAATACTGATGCGCTGTGCAAGAAAGGACAGAGCCGACTATACTTCCTTAGAAGGCTGGCGTCCTTCAACATCTGCAATAAGATGCTGCAGATGTTCTATCAGACAGTTGTGACGAGCGCCCTCTTCTACGTGGTGGTGTGCTGGGGAGGCAGCATTAAGAGGAAAGACGCCTCATGCCTGGACAAACTGGTGAGGAAGGCAGGCTCTATTGTTGGCATGGAGCTGGACAGTTTAACATCTGTGGCAGAGCGAAGGGCGCTCAGCAGGCTCCTATCAATTATGGAGAATCCACTGCATCCACTAAATAGTATCATCTCCAGACAGAAGAGCAGCTTCAGCGACAGACTGCTGTCACTGTCCTGCTCCACTGACAGATTGAGGAGATCGTTCCTCCCCCAAACTATGCGACTCTTCAATTCCACCCGGGGGGGTAAACGTTAACATTTAACATTATACATAGTTATTGTCTGTTTTTCACCTGCATTATTATCATTCTTTAATTTAATATTATTTATTGTATCAGTATGCTGCTGCTGGAGAATGTGAATTTCCCATTGGGATTAATAAAGTATCTATCTATCTATCTATCTATCTATCTATCTATCTATCTATCTATCTATCTATCTATCTATCTATCTATCTATCTATCTATCTATCTATCTATCTATCTATCTATCTATCTATCTATCTATCTATCTATCTATCTACTGTCACCACTGCTCAAATTACTGTTTGTTAAGAACAGCAAATGTTTTCACTTCCAAAAATTGAAAAATCATTTACTATATAATTAATCTGAAAACGTTTATAGTTCACTATTTTAAAAAAGCTCTATTTGCAGGTCATGCCAAACAAATTAAATGAAAGAATTTATAAAATTGATGGGGAATTTGGTGGGTAATTAGTCAAGGATACATACACTTTGTATTAACATTCTTTTAACATTCCTTAAAATTGAGCATGGGGGTATTTATCTCCAAAGAAAATTATTTCATGGCCACAGAATCACACAAAGCAATCTTTGGTTATCCCTGGCTCAAAAAACCCAGCCCTGTTGTAGACTCAGATAAAGCATAAAAACTAAATTGTGCTTTGAGACTTGACTAACTATTGTCAGATTTGAAGCCTTTATTTGCTCAGTGACATTATCATCTCAACTTTAGTTTAATTTCTGCTATGTTTTTAGCAAAAAGACTGATTGTACTGCTGATCTGCTGCCTGTGGAATATTTATAAGCTGACTAGAAGTAAATGTATTAAAAAAATTATGCTTGATAGAATTTATGTAATTATTCATCTGACTTCATTGTTTTGACTTTTAAACCCCATAGTTACCACAGAGAATGACATACAATTTCATTTAGTGGTAAGATTGCAACATTTATGTGAAATTTAATCCAAAGGAAAAATTAAATTGTGGTGTGTTTTTTTTTTTTTTTTGAGCAGCAAAATTTGATAAATTGACAAAGAAAGCTGTTTACTTTCTGTCTGGAAGACTTTCCAAGCTACCTTGGAAGCAAGATGACACGTAAGTAACCAATCAGTAACGCTATTTTATGTAGCAAGCAATGTCACATAATGCCTCCTTTGCTTGATAGTGTGCTCTCGTGAGTAGCTGAAGGGAGAAATTTGTTTTGTAGGAAGGGAGAGTGATTTTTTTTTTTTGATCTCATGGAACAGGCATGTCAAACACGCAGCCCCCGGGCTGCGGCCCGCAACAGAAATCTGTGCGGCCCACATGACAGATCCTAGTTAGCACTAAACTTGTACAAAATGATTACTATCGTTTGTGATTGAATCTTTCTGCATCTTCGGCGTTACATATTGACTTTTCTTACTTCTGCCTTTTGACAAAAGCGCGTTTTCCCATGGCATTACGGTACCGGAAACGTCATCTGCTACTATAGCAACGAGCCTTGTCCAAAGTTAATGAGCCGCGACGTCGCAACTGAAGTGCTAGGCTGCAGCAGCCTGGCAGCAGGGGCGGCCTTAGGCATGTGCAAACTGTGCACTTGCACAGGGCCGCCACGCCAATATATATTGAATATAAAGTAGAAAGAGAAAATAACGACACAGCTGACGGCAATGTGACCGAAAAACATTGTGTTTCTTGTTATTTAGTACAGTGTATTTATCAATGTCCCTTGAGTCGGAGCAGTAAGCTATATGTAGTATTATAACGTTCTGCCGTAATGAGAATATCATGGGCCGCCACTTAGTTTTCAAGTTACGGACACGTGCATATAGAAGCGTGTCATGAGCACGAGGCGGCTATGCAGTGTCCGCAACAGACGTGGCCATCCGCCGTGCATAAGATACCATATTGACATCGGTGGGCAAAGGGGCCATCGATTCTTTCTCTGCCCAGGGCCGCCACGAGCCTAGAGCCGCCCCTGGCAGGCTACAATACTGGCTGGGCTGCTGAGACTGGCCACTGGGCAGAACTGACCATCATGAGTAGTAATAGCTTGCATATTTTCACGTTTTTTTGCTCTAGTTTTATGTAATTTGTGCTAGTATTGTAACGAACAGTTAGTGCAGACTACAGCTGAAGATCTGAAGTGGACGCGAGAAGTGGGTGAGTTGTTTATTAACATATTTTTGTGATTTTGAGTTTGTAAAATTAGTGTAGGTCAGGGGGCTTTTTGCATATCGGCTTATTTTACAATATAAACTTTGAAGTAAACTTAGTAAAGTAAAATTTGATTTTTGGAGGATTTGTTTTCCAACTTGAATTACTGAGCAATGAATTCAGTGAGCGTTTTCGTGATTTCAGTTCACACGAACAGGACTTTGCGCTGTTTATGTGACTATACTCTTACAACGTTGAGAATGCGCCTGAGAATATCCAAATGGAATTGATTGAACTGAAGTCAGATTCCATTCTGAAGGCAAAATACAATGAAGTTGGTGTACCAGGCTTGTATGCTTACCTGCCACCCTCGTATGTGCAGATCTGTAAGTTGGCATCGAGAGTACTGTCTATGTTTGGAAGCACTTACTTTTATGAGCAATTGTTTTCGTTAACGAAAGCTACCAAAACCCCACATCGCTCAAGACTTACCGTTGAGCACCTTTCATCCCTCATAAAAGTTGCAGCTGCACAAGATTTCAAGCCTGATATTGACGAACTGGTTACTAACAAGAGATGCCAAGTGTCGGGACAAAAGAAATAGATCTCACACTGTAAGACTCCTATATAAGCAATGAATATAATATAATGAATATAATATAATAATATAAGGACCTAGCTAAGAGGTTAAGACTCTAATTGTACGCTGTTGTACGGAGATTGTATGGAAATAAATTGCTTTTCTTTAAACTTTAAACTTTAAGTGTTACATTTTTTAAAGTTTTCAGTATCGGAAAGAAAGCTACAGTAACTTTGTATAATAGTATTTGTTACAGTGCAGCCCACTGACGCACGTATGGCAGTCAAAGCGGCTCACCAATGGTAGTGAGTTTGACATGCCTGTGCTAGACTGTTTTGCTTTTGAGGAACTCTTTCTGTTGTGCACACATTAACCCAAACAGCCCTTTTAAGGGCTAATGCATTGTGCTCCTTTGTAATTTTGTGAAGTGGCAGATAGTGATGGGCATTATGAGTCACTTTACTGACTTTACTGATTCAATTCTTTTGATCTACCTGTTGAAATGATTTGATTACTTTGATTTACAGTATTTGATTCAACAATAGGTCTGCTTCCAAGCATTTGGTGGGGTGTCAAGGTCTGAGAAAAATCATAACTATGTATAGGTGCCATGGCTATATGACACACATAAGAGGATGACCCATGTTTCAAAATGAGGAACTGTGCAATATCTTCCTTTGTACTTTTTGACATCAGGGGAATGAGACTTGTGTTACTCATTCATGGCTACCAATTCATTGTAATCTTAGAAGGATCAGTGAGCAAGTGTATCATGCAGTTTATTCATGGGTAATGATTAATTTCAAGAACTGAATGAGAATTGTGTGATTCATTCTTAGCTAATGTTTCAGTTCAAACTTGAACTAATCAGTGAACAGGATCTGCCTAGTGCAGTCAGTAAATCATCTGGCATGGGTGCGTATGAGTAATGTAAATTTGATATTTGTTATACATTAGAATAATAATTTGTGTTATTATTTGTTTAGAGATATAAAACATGTTCATATTTTGTATTGATTATATATTGAAGCCTCTTTAAAATAAACAGGAGAAAAACCCAATTACTGCAATACAGTTAATATAAAAATGTGCAGTACTTGCATATGCACCTAAGCTTTTTTTTTCCTTTTGTGGATATATGTTTAAAAACATTATGCATGTGTCCAAGCACTAGTGTTGTGCTCAGCTGAACCAATTTACTCTGTTAATCAGTTCATATGACTCAATGAAAATAGTTTTTTGGAAAGAATCAGGGCTGGATTAAGAGCTTTAGGGGCCCGTAGCACATTTCAAATTTGGGGGCCCTTTTGGTCTGCATCATCTGAAGTTTAGATTCTGAACAGTTCAAACCGGACTAAATAATTATTTTACTCTCGATTATAATAAGAATCTTATAATATTTATGTGAATTTAATGTGTTGGGCCCCTAAAGTTTTGTTGTATAAGAAATTTAGTTTAAAAACGTAAAGATAATATTTTTAAAGACCAGTTTTTCAATGCTACACTTTTTCATTAAATATTCGGTCCACCATTTGGCAGCCCCCGAAATTGCGGGGCCCGTAGCATATGCTACATGTGCCTATTGGTTAATCCGGCACTGGAGAATGAATCACTAGTGACAGAGTCTTGCACTTAGGAACACCAAGCGTTGGCTGTTCCTTTGTGCACATTTGTTTTTTTTACCCCGAATGGTTTTTGCCGGGAGTATAATTCTTATAGTTTAATATTTTATGGGCAGAGTGGTGGCTCTGAGGCTAGGGATCTTCACTGGCAATCGGAAGGTTGCTGGTTCAAATCATGTAAACGCTGTGACAACACGAGACTCCAGACATGATAAAGGTTTGGGGCAGCACCCAAATAATATGTTCCTGGATGCAAAAGTAAAGAATTGTCAGACCAGAGTAGTTTACAAGTCTGAGTCCAAAACAGAACTGAAATCCAGAGGAGTGGAGAGAGGCTTTATAGGAAGTCTGGGGGAAGTGATGTCGTCCTCTTGGCCGGGACCAGAAGTGATGTTATCCTCAGGGGCCAGGACCGGAAGTCACCTGCTCTGAGCTGAGGCACTGGCTGCTGGCAGGATTTCCCGGGAAGGGTCTGCAGAAGAGTTAGAAAAAGAGTCAGTGCACCCCACTGCCCCCAGGGCGGACATGTTAACTGTATTCTTTAAGCCAATCAGGTGCCTCCTATTCGCACGTGTGTGACAACACCAAAAGTGACTCTACTTCATTGGGCCCTTGAACAAGGCCCTTAACCTGCAATTGCTCCATCTTGGGTATGACGTTAATCTCCATCCAGCCCTGCATGTAGGCCCTCCAATCTGCAGGGAAAAACCTGAGGTTTGATGGCAGAATCGGTACTCCAGCCACCATAAAAAACCTCACACTGTTCCATTCCATCTGGGCTCTTGTGCTGAGGTGTCACCCATTGCATGGCTGCACTCGGATCCTAATCTGGTATCCTAAGGTGGTTTGTCATGTAGTGGGTGTGGCAATGCGCTCTATCAGCGCGTGCTCCTAACCTTTCTCTCTTAATATTTTGCCATTATATCTCTTTTTAGTAAGTTTAACATTATAAGATTATGATATTGCATTTAAAATGAAATTCATTAAATTGCATGCAAAATAAAACTTGGCTGTATTCCACATCTCTAGCATTTCTCCTTGATCACTCCTTTTTGAACCTAGTCCGTGATTCCATGGTGTTCAGTAAACACTGAGAACTTCCTACAATTGGAAATACAGTGAATTCTTATCCATTGGAGTTACAATCCTGAAAAACCCCATGGATACAGAAACTGTGGATGCTGAAACATCGATACTATGGAAAAAAGGGGTTAGGTTTCAGTGGGACACTGACTCAGTGAGAGACAGAGTTGAATGAGGCTCTTGAACCTGAGGCTCGGTAATTATATCCTTCTGCCACTTCAACTATGGAAACCTTGCTGCAGTTATTACTTCCTCTGTCGTCAAATTTGATCAACTTCTAGGCACTCTGCCAGAGGCCACAAGTGACTGGAGAAGGTCTGATCTGGTACTTCACTAAACCATTCAATCAGTATTAGCAACGAATGGTCAGTACAGTACAATGGCCACGGATTCAATTAGAGCGACCTTATGACCTACACACATTGGGAATTCATCATTTATGCAATCAAACCCTAGTCTCCATCACGGATGGGGTTCAATGGCTTACCCACGCCTCTTAGAGCCAGGTAAACACATGTCAATCCATTTAGTGTAGCCCCAGACCTGTTGTTGCGCAGTCTTACATTTTGTTACTGCACTATAGGCCTTTCTGATTTTTGCTTCTGTTGAGCATAGCTAAGAATAGACGCAAGTAAATCATGGGTGAACAAAATGGGTTATACTTTTATAGCAGCAGATAAGCAAATCTGCTGGAACAGAATTGGCAAAAAGCGAAAATTTACTATATTTCAGTTAGGGATAAATGGAAATGTACTTTTTATGTTTCATTGTGGTACTTTGAATATTTACTCACAACATATGAAAACCTATATTTTTCAAAACTATTCAAGCATTCATATTTTGACAGATGACATATTTGATATTTTTACACAGTTATGCATTATTAAATCTAAGCAATTTGCATGAACAGTGTGAATTTCAGCAATCTTTGGGTTTACTTATTGGGTATTACATTGGTATTAAGTGATTAAATGTGGGCTGAGTAAAGGTTGATGCAGCATTCAACTCTCCATTTCTATTGTCAGTTAAACCAATTTAGAGGGTTGTTAAGCTACTACATTATTACTGACATTTCATAAAAAAATTTTTAACTCACTTGTTTCTCTTATTATTGCTCTCATTAAGAAGTCAAGTTAAAATGTGAACCTACATTAATCTCCCCGGAAGCATTTGATCAATTAAAGGTGTTATTTAAACCTCATTCTGTATTAAGACAGCAAAATTGCTCCTTGCAATTCTTAAAAGAAAAACAAAACATCTGACATTGGTGTCAGAGATATACTGTATCATAAATGAATTTTTTCTTGACTAGATAAAAATTTAAAATAATGCATGCACCTTGACACTCTCAAAAACTTGCCTCAGCTGCTCAAAATTGGCAAAAAAAGAATTATCTTGCATGCTTGATAAACTAAATATTTCCTATCAACAAATCACAAAAAGACTGATTAAAGTTGGGCTAACTGAGTGTTATTTTTTATACTACAGACAAACTTAAAAATTGTTCTTTATGAGAGAAGAAGTTTAAGAGAAAGAAAAAAAAGCAGTGTGAAGTCAAAAAATGAGCAGTGGACAGAAGCCAGAAAAACATACTGAGTCAGCAAATGGGACAAGAAAGAGACAAAGTTTAAAAAAATGCTGGGGAAAATAATTTTGGCACCAGACAAATCAGAAAGTGAATTTTCTGTAACCAAACTGGGCTCAAGCCCACGTACAGTGTGTCATTTTGAAATGATCTCAAAGCTAAGATGCATTGCAAGCCTTATATAGTAAACACTTGATCACGAATACACATGAGAAAATGCCGCAAGATGGCAGCATAAACTGAAAATGAACTCATAAAGTGGTGGTGAAATCTATTGAAAAAATAATAATGAAAAATAATGCATTAAAATCAAGCAAGATGGAAACATCCTACAATTCACAGCACTTTAACCGTTTTGGTTTTATTGTGTCAGAATGATTAAAATTTGAAAGCATGTCATCTTTTCATTCTTGGCATTAGTAAATTATGAGCAACGTGGCGGCACTCTCACTGAATGGCATACAAGTTTATGAAGATTGTGGAAAAACGTTTTGTACAATTAGTTTGTATCAAACTCATTTCAAGGAGTCAAGACTTTCCATGTGTTTTGACTAAGAACCCAGGTTGCCTATTGAGTTTTAACCTTTTTGTATTTTGAATTTTTGGTAACAATTGCAGTAGGCTTTCTTTTTGACAATGATTGTTCCCTCTTCATTTCTTGGCTTCTTCCTTTGTCCTTACCTTTTTCCATTCTGGCAGAACAGTAAAGCAACAATTTTTAGTGGCCATGATATCAGATACACCAATCTCATATCTCTTTGCCTCCAGAATAATTTGAATTCTTTGAGGCATGGATTTAACAAGAAAGTAAAATCATTCCTTGAGGATTTTGTCCTATGCCGACTCAGTGTAGCCTTTTGCTGTTCCAGTTTTCCAGTCACACCTTCACCATTCAATCCTCCCCTTAAAACCAAAGGTGATTTATTTGATTAAGACCAGGGGCCTCATGCATAACGCCATGCGTAGAATTCACACCATAACATGATGTAAGCACAAAAGCGGAAATGTGCTTACGCACAAAAAAATCCAGATGCATAAATCTGTGTGAACACCAACTTCCACGTTCTTCCGCTCCATAAAAAAGTAACGCACGTGCACACGCCTTCTGTCCTGCCCCAACTCCTCCCAGAATTTTGCCTGTTTGAATATGCAAATCAATATAAATAGCCCTTAAGCTCAGCCTTCTGTGAAAAGACAATGGCAAAAGCAAGAAGAAAATAGAAGAATTTCAGCGAATACCAAGTGGAGGCTAGGAAAAACATACTATTTGTTGGTTTAAACAGTGGTATAAACAACAAAAGGAAGTTGATCGAGTGACATAGGGTGTTGGAGAAACTCGAAAGCTCAAGTTCACAAAGTCGCACAGTGCCCGAAATAAAAAAGAAGTTGTCACATATCAAAGTGAGTCATAGCCCACCGTCTGAGTGTCTATGAAAGCTTATTAGGGTACAGAGAAAAAAAAGGCACACAGTGGGAAAAAAAACCACGAAATCTCAATTTTAATCTCTAAATTTCCACTTCATCTTAAAATCATTTAAGTTTACTAGTTTCTCAATCTCATCGTAACTAAAGTAGCACGTTAAATGCTTTGTTTTGTATTTGATCCTCAATGTGCTCTATGTGTGTGAATCACTACGTGCTTCCGGGCTTTCTCTTCCTCCGACAGGACTCAGAATCCATTACATTCATAATATTACAGCTCTCTGAATAATTAAAATACTGACATGTATACGTGATATCATTTTCATGATGATAGGAGTTAAAGTATGTTATTAAACATGGGAACATGGTGGCGCATTGATTGTTCATTTCTCATGCAAGATGCTTGCTGCGCCATGTGCGACCTTCGATGAAATACTTTATTGTAGCAGTACTGTCCCTTTCAGATGTACTAACCTCCAATTCCTGTCCTTCCTTTTCTTTCTCCAAATACCCAATCGCCACACAATCAGCTCTGTAATAGACGTTAAGCCATCTGTAAGCTTAGAACACAGATTCTTCAAAACTTTTAAGGAACATTGAAATATCTTCACAGTACGTGTTTAATTATTCTATCCATCTATCCTTCCAGCACCAGCAAGAATACAGCACGAGGCAGGAACAATCCTTGAATGGAGCGCCAGCCTCACCGTGTCCTCACATGTTTAATTATTAACAATATAGATTATTTAAATGAAGTTAAAGTTTTATCTATCACAGGTGGTGCAGTGGTAGTGCTGCTGCTTTGCTGTAAGGAGACTGTGGAAGATTGGGGGTTCGCTTCTTGGTTCCTCCCTGTGTGGATAGCTCTTTGAGTACTGAGAAAAGTGCTATATAAATGTAATGAATTATTTATTATTAATATAATAAGCATATTTTGCTGCATTTCATCTTAAAAATGATATCGTCATCATATGTAAATACGCGCTTTATAAAGTGGCTCAGGTTGAATCCGAGTATGCAACTGTCCTGAAAGCGGATGACTGATCAACAGATATGTGATGTGTTTGTATTTCCCGGAACAAATGGAACAACCTCACCATGAATCCTCGGCATGTGGTGGATGATGCAGTCCGACCTCGGGGTCTCTGGCAATGAGGGAATTGAAGTAAGTCCGGCAGAATGAAAACAAACTGGATACAAAGCGCGATGTGGAAAACAGCAGGTAAACTTGGTTCGTAGTTGTAAAGTGAAATCTCTGTCTTTCTCCTCTCTTCCCCTCTCTGTACCCTCCTAGTTGTTTAAATAGTTCAGAGCCGGATGTTACTAATTGTGATTGAAAACAGGTGCTTTCCATCTTGGGGCTGCGGTCTCTTCCCATCATCCATCCCCCCTGTATTTACAGGGACGACATTCACTGACGCACACATAAATAGCAAACGGGACGATGGAAACAAAACGCACTCAGCACAAACATTGACAACACTATTACTACTATGTAGCCCCGCTACAAGAATATCAACCAAAAATCCAGAAAAAACACATTACGTAAAACTTTTAAATTGATTTGCATGTCATTGAGTGAAATAAGTATTTGATCCCCTACAACACAGCCAGAATTCTGGCTCCCACAGATTGGTTGTGTGCCCATATGACACACAGATTACAATCAATCAATCAATTACAGATACTCCTGATCTCAACTCATTATGTGTATAAAGCACACCTGTCCACAGAATCAATTTCTTAAATTCCAACCTCTCCACCACCATGGGCAAGACCAGAGAGCTGTCAAAGGAAGTCAGGGACAAAATTGTAGACCTGAACAGGACTTTGGCAGTATGTTTTAGGTCATTGTCATGCTGGAAGGCCCATCCACGACCCATGTTCAGTGTTCTGACTGAGAGATTTTATGGTATATGGCCCCTCAATGTGGTGAAGTTGTTCTGTACCCTTAGCAGAAAACAGCTCCAAAGTATAATGTTTCCACCTCCATGCTTGACTGTGGGAATGTTATTCTTTGGGTCATACTCTTGTTATTGTCTGTCTGTATACCTGCATTGTTATCACTCTTTAATTTAATATTGTTCTTTATCAGTATTCTGCTGCTGGAGTATGTGAATTTCCCCTTGGGATTAATAAAGTATCTATCTATCTATCTATCTATCTATCTATCTATCTATCTATCTATCTATCTATCTATCTATCTATCTATCTATCTATCTATCTATCTATCTATCTATCTATCTATCTATCTATCTATCTATCTATCTATCTATCTATCTATCTATCTATACTCAGAATTACTCTTCCTCCAAACATGGCAGGTCAAGTTGATGCCAAAGATCTTGATTTTGGTTTCATCTGACCACAGCACTTTCTCCCAGGCCTTCTCTGAATCATTTAGAAGTTCATTGGCTAACTTAAGACGGGTCTGTACATGTGCCTTCTTGAGCAGGGGGACCTTGCGGGCTCTGCAAGATTTCAATCCATTATGGCGTAGGGTGTTACCAATGGTGTTCTTTGTGACTGTGGTCCCAACTGCCTTCAGATCATTAACGAGCTCCTCCCGGGTAGTATTGGGGTGATCCCTCACCGTTCTCTCATGAGACAAGATCTTCCATGAAGGTCTAGACTGAGGACGATTGATGGTCATTTTATATTTCTTCCATTTCCAAATAATTGCACCAACAGTAGTCACCTTCTCACCAAGATTCTTGCTGATGGTCTTGTAGCCCATCCCAGCCTTGGGCAGGTCTACAATGTTGTCCCTGATGTCATTTGACAGCTTTTTGGTCTTGCCCATGGTGGTGGAGGGGTTGGAATGGAAGAAATTGATTCTGTGGACAGATGTGCTTTATACATATAACAAGTTGAGATCAGGAATATTTGTAATTGATTGATTGATTGAGTGATTGTAATTTGTGTGCCACATGGGCACACAGCTAATCTGTGGGAGCCAGAATTCTGGCTGGGTTGTAGGGAATCAAATACTTTTTTCCACTTCAATAACATGCAATCAATTTAGAACTTTTATGTGATGTGTTTTTTCTGGAGTTTTGGTAGATATTCTGTCTCTCTCCATTAAAATGAAACTACCATAAAATTAGAGACTGTTCATTTCTTTGTAAGCAAACTTACAAATTTAGTAGGAGATCAAATAATTATTTCCCACACTGTAGCGTAAATGCAGATTTGTTAAAACACACAGAGAACAAGGTAGTAACTGATTAAACATACAGGAAATTGCAACCAGCAATATTTGTCCATTAATTAATTGCTGAACTACAGCCAGTTGAAAATGGTGGAGATTAAAATTGTACAGGAGAAAGTCATAAACAAAGTCAAAGTCCTGGAGAAGCTCGGCCACCTGCTCTGTGATTTTATAAAGTAGAGTCTGTGTTGGCTGCCCAATCTGATGAGAGAATCTTTCCATTTAATGATTCTACCACTTTTTTTATTGTAGATGATCTTTACATATTCAGGACAGCATCCTTGCAGCAGTGAAGTGGCAACCAAATGCCATATCCAGATACCAAGAAGAGAAACAGAATAGTGGGAGAGTTATCAACATCAAACAATCCTTAATTGTAATTAATATGCTGAATGCGTGCCAAAAAAACACAACACCATTACATTACCACCAGTAGCCAGTATTGTTGACAGGACTCATTATGGATCCATAGATTCATGCTGTGTGTGCTAAATTCTGGCCTACCATCTACATGTCATGAGAGCAAATGCAATTCATCAGACCAGGACACATTTTTTGATATGTGTTCATGTCCATGTCTGCATGCCGTACATATTAATATGAAAATTATATTAAGTTTACTGGTGCATAATTGGCTTTGTGGAAGAGAAGACCATTTACATTAATGTACCAAGGTACCTGATAAAGTGGCCACTTTGTGTATATTGGCAATAATGAATAATGTTTTAATTTAAAATGTATGATTTTGCACATTTTATTACAATTTATTAATTACAAATGAGTAAAAGATGCAATACCAGCTTTTACTCAGATCATATCCATTTCCACTTGGAGATACAACCAACATCTTTATTGCATCTATAAAGTATACTTTCTGAGAAAGTTAGTAAGGAAAAAATGTGAATGTCTGACAGGTTTCTGCTAATGAAGTCTTTCAATAACAAAATAATTTTTTTCACAAAAAAAGGCTAGAGCTGTGGCACAGTTGTCCGAAGGATGTGAGTATATTGACATCATACAAATCTCCAACAGACTCAATACTAAAATGTTCTATATATAAAATATTTAGCGATCATTTAATTATATTGTTGTCATTTAAGGATGCAATTGACAGTAACATACCTGCTTTTAAGTCTTCTACACTGGCATCATATTCTATGTGAGTGGTTAATTACTGGATTTTTACTTAGTAGGCCACACTAAATGATAACTGGCTCATAGGGAAAAGTCTAAAGAATGGATTAGGTTTGGATTTTTCTTCCTTTAGTTTGGTCTAGTATAGTCTAGTGTAGTATAGCAAATACTATACAATAAGTTCTGTACATATGAATGGGTTCCATTCTGAGAGTGCCTTCACAAGTCCAATTTGTTCGTAAGTCCAGTAAAGTTAACCTAGGCACCCAACGAACACAATGCAACACCCAAACCTCAACTCCTAGGGAAAACATGTGCATGTACAACTATTTGTATTTTTTGTTATAGATTTATAGTGTGTTTTAGCAACAAACAACTAAAAGTTATTGTTTATTCCCATTGTTTTCCATCAGCTGATCTCAGTACAGTAGACTCGCTTACTGCAAACGAGCATACATACTGTATGCAGACCTAGCATACCTTTCTCTCCTCAGCTCTTATCAAAAACATGTTATTTTGAACTGTACATACAGTACAAATAGCTTTTAAAAGTTAATATTTTTACTGAGATTTTTGAAACCCTGACAATCCCCCAACCCTGCTGTGCCACTGCAGGGGTTGCTTGTCTGCCACTGGTGTAACTACAAGTTCGCAGGCTCGTTGAGGCTGGGGAACATTTGAGCTTGTGCTCACTTGCAGTTTTATCACTTGAGCGTGAAGTCTGTCTACTCTTTTAATGTGAGAAGGGAGCAACTTCAGGATGATGACAGAATCACTGCGTTCATGCTAGGGTTCCTGTGAGTGCTGAAGAGACAGCTCCCGTTTGGATAACTTTGAGATGACAATAAAACTGATGTTTTTTTAGAAATCTGGACTCACCTTTTTCTCTCCTGTGCAAGTCTGTGACCCACATATTTTTTATATACGGTATTTATGAATTGATTTTGAGTGCATTTTAACAACAAAACAGCCAAGTTCATTTTTGTTTTCATGTTTTCAGTCAGCTGATCTCGGTAAACTCGCTTACAGCTAGCAAGCTGGTATATGTAGCAAAAATATGTTCCATGATCTTGTTCTTGTCCTTTAGAATCGTGCCGATGGTTGAA
The DNA here is from genome assembly GCF_900747795.2 of Erpetoichthys calabaricus. Lineage (NCBI taxonomy): Eukaryota > Metazoa > Chordata > Cladistia > Polypteriformes > Polypteridae > Erpetoichthys > Erpetoichthys calabaricus. The sequence continues at coordinate 197,660,895 of NC_041397.2, forward strand.
TGGTTGATGTAATACAAACGAGCGACGTCGAACATCTTTTCACCTTGCTCTACTCTCTCAATTATTTTCACTTATGATTCTATCGTTATTGCCTGCCACTTCTTAGCAGTACATCATCACTGCTTTTACACTTAATTGTGGAAATCTTGGGCTTGAAATAAAGTGTGTTAACTCAGCCTAAATAGAGCTACAGCTAAAAGTGCAACCACTTGTAGAGGATGCACTCATGTGACTAAGAATGTAAGCAATAATAGCGTGGGTTTTGCTCTTTGCCTAGCAGTAGACACACAAACTAACTTACGCGCTGTCTTGAAATTTGAAGTTACGGTACAGTTTTTAATTTTTCACTTATTTAAATAACATTTTAATTTTTAATATTTTAATTTATTGAACATGCTTGTTTGCATCTTTGAAAGTTCATAACTTGAAGGTTCGCATGAAGGGGACTTATTGTATATCCAATTCCCAGTAGTCATACTGAATTTTAGATTGCACCATGCACTCTGCCCTTCTTTAGATTTGTGCAATTGTACTTTTTATCTGCTGTGAAGGTCTTGCACCCTGTAAAGGGTTTATTCTTGCCTTGTGCCCTGTGTTCACTGGGATAGGCTCCAGCCAGTGACCCTAATCATGACCCTGACCTTGATTTAGCTGTTAAGAAAATTATGTGACATGACTTTGTCATCAATGCCCTTTTGTATTCCAGTTTAATGAAGCTTCAAATGCATTCATTTTTTAAATAAAGATTTGATATATTAGAGAGAATTAATAATATGTACAGTACATATTCTGACAGAATATTAATTTTAACAGTTTTAATTCTCATAATTAATTTGAGATGAAGGTCTTGCCACTTGATAAGATATTTTTCACCAATTCCATCTGCATTTAATATGCATTTCAATTGTTGTATAATTATGACTCCTAGGTATGTGAACTACTGTGAGACAGTAAAAGAAAGCTGATCAAATGTAAGATGCACACAATGCTAATCTTAGGAAATAATATGGTTTTGTATAAATTGATCTTAAACCCTGAACTGTGACATATTCAGTGCAGTACATAAGGAAAGAATAAATATGGATCAGTAATATGAGCCACTGCATTACTAGATACTTTTTGTTCAAGTCCTTCCCTATTGATTCCATAATCTTGTACTTATTTACAAAATTAGACAGAAGAGGTTTAATAGTAATGGTAAATAAAATTAGTGATAAAGGGCACCCCAGTCTGGTCCTACATTAAAGAAAAAAGATATTTGTATATTATTTACAGGAACTAAGACTTCTGGACAGAAATATAATGTAACATTTCCAGTAGATATATTGGATCCAAATCCAATTTTTGTAATTCTGTGAATAAGTAGCTCCATTTAACTCTGTTAATAGTTTTTTCTACCTCGAAAGACAGCAAGGCTCTTGAAAGCTTGTTGCTGTGGAGGTTTGTATTGCAATTTAATGAACTGATTTTTTTTAATTAAACCTCATTAAATTAAAGGTGTAGAAAATTAATTTATTAAATTGTTTGTTTGCATGATTCTTCAGCTTCACTTATTTTCATTATAGGTTCACAATTTTTGTAATCATATTTGATTAGGTATAAAAGCTAATCTAACTAATACTTGTCCCAAGCTTCTAAGTAATCTAAAGGGTTAAGTGCAAATAAGTCAATACTCCAATAAACTTCAAAAACTGTATTAATTTATAGGAGAGTTAGTAATCAGAATTCACCATCCGTATAGCAGTGTGGAAGAATCAGTTTTTGAAATGAGATTATTTTTGTGAAATATTGTCTGGAGCTTCTGTTGGTAGAGAGAAGCTGGAAAGTCTATTGGTCCAGATTGGATGGGGCTCAGAAATGATTTTATTAGTATGATTAAAGGGACGTTGCGTTTAAAAGATTTTTACCGACATAAGGACTGTTACATGGTCGACAACTTTAAAAATGTATTATGTTTTATTATAATTTTTTCTGGAATTCTTCTTTGTTTTTTGGGGGTTTTTGAATATTAGGAATCATTTCTGGATGTGTGTTTTATTCATTTGCAATCGTTAGAATGTACTATATTTTGTTATTTTTGCGTTACTATGACACAATTTTGTTTTGATTATGGGTGCAGACATTTTTTGGTCCCGACAACAAGATACAACTCCCATTTGTTAGGGGGGTAGTCCTGGAAGTTACTCTTTATAGACTGGATCTTTTAGCATTGAAGATTGTTGATAGTAAATGTAAGCGTGTTGGTGTTTCTGAGTAATTTACTGTATAAAGTATTCTTTACATTCTGTGTACGACTATGACTTTTCTCAGAGTTTTAGTTTTGTTATCTGATTCTTGGCTCTTCTGGTATTGACTTTTGCTACCTTTTTGGTTATAATCCATTTCTTGATCCTTATTGTCAGTTCTTTTTATAGTAGGGAAGTTTGTGTATAATAAAGTAGGTAGGCTTACCTATGCTGTGAACTTTTTAATCTGATATTTAAGGGGTTTTCTTCCCTCTGCCTTTTCCTCTCTGGCAGAAGAAGGACTGTGTCTGTTACACTATTTTGGAAGCTTTACAACATGTGAGGTTATGACTCTCTGTTGAGCTGTCTTGCTAATATGGTTCTACTTCATTAATATAATGATTTAAATCACTGTTTCTCAACCACTTTGTATCATAAATGGGGACCCCCCCCCCCCCCCCCCCCCCCCACAATCATGTGTTAGATTCACCAAGGAGGATACACACTTACACTTGCATATTTGATTAAACAACAGGAACAACCCCATTGCTCTTATACTTGTTTATGAGTTATCAATACATTTAAAAAGGTAAAACAGGGCTGTGAGACAGTAAATGTTGAGAAACACTGATATAAGTCCACCAGACAATATACTGTATATTGTTAAATGATATGAAGAGAATTTTAGCTTTTCCCCCTGTAGTCAATGACAATGTCCATGATTTTGGAAATAATATAGATGAAGGTTGCTGTCAGCACCCCACATGGCTTCTCAGGTCACTTCTAACTATTTCTGAATTCATTGTTGTGTTAGGTAACGTTGATTGTGGTAGTGTCTTGGAATGAAGTGTCTGTCCATCCATCAGTTTTCTGAACATGCCCAAAATAATACAGGGCATTATATTACAGCCAGGAGTTCAAATTCTTGCTAAATGTCTGTTTTGTTCATTTTTGATTATTTCATGTTGATGTTAATTTTGTTAATCATTTGCATTATTCTTTTTTTTTATTTTATGTGTAAGCTTTTATTATGTGCCTTGTGTTTTGTGGATGGTTCCCCAAGATGCAGGCCCACCTGTCCATCACTGTCACAAACTGTTGGAGGATTTTCCACAGTTCCTGATGGTTCCTTCAGATATGCTAGGGAGTTGGGGGAGTGTTTATTGTGAATACTGGATTTATGATATTCTGCTGTTTGTTGTTTTTTTTTTTTATTTTGCCATTAGATTACTGTATTGGGACTCTGCTATCAGATTGCATTTGTTACAGGTATCGTCTTTTGCTTTGATTGCTTTTGTTACAGAACACTTCTTGGTGACTAAATCTTTCATTTTTCATAAAGGTCCTGTGTTTTCCTTTATATCTATCTGGGGTTTGATGGTATTCCACCCCTAAAGTGGGCATTTTTAGAACTATTAGGATCATAGCATCATAACACATGGGAATAACAACAGAATAGAGATCTAGCTGAATGAATCCTAGACAAGCAGCCAGTACACTGGAGGGCACAATCAAAATCCACAAAAACACATTGAGCCAATTTAGAGTCCACTGAACAACCTGACCTAAATGTCTTTGTAACTCAAGAGGAAACCAGACTGCCCAGTTTCAGAAGAAAACCCATATGAATGAGGAGAAAATAAACAGACCACACAAAAGCAGTGCCAACTACAGTTGTAGCAAGTAAAAACCATTTTAAAACCAAGATATAATCTCTGTATTAGCAACTGGTCTACAACTATGAAAACGTGAACTGCTGAATATGCTTGTTTCAAGAAAAAAAGCCAGGGTTTCAAAACTTCCACATGGTCAGACATTCACCAGGCTTAGTTCATAATATTGCAGAAGGCAGACTAATCTAACAGAGCGATATCTAATCATGAGTGGCACTGCAGAGTTACAGAGCCTCATAGTTTCTGGGTCTGCTAAAACAGCATGCTTGATTGGTAAAAAGCAAATTACCAAACACTACCTTTGTAGCACTGATTGGATGTTTGTACCCAAAAAATGGCTATTAGTGTAGCACCTAAAAAGCGATTTACGAAGTGCCAGTAAATAGGCACATATTTAAATGGTACGAGAGTAACTAGAATTAAGGCCAGTTCTGCTGTACATGGTATAGTGAGCATCGGAACACGAATGTGAGGTTCAGTAGCCTGAAAACAACACATCAAAGAGTTTCTTAATTTCTTTGACCTCTGCCTACTTTTTTGTTATTAACCTTTAATCATTGATTCACGTCTGACCTTTACTTTTTGTCCAGAAGCTGCTAGAGTCACACGTACATGTACAATCTAAAATACTGCAATCATCAGCTCTCACCTTTTTCAAGAATGCTTTGTACTCTGCCCTTCCTCTGACTCCACTCCCTGTGGGCAAAAGAAGGGGAGAGGAAACGTCAAGGACAGTCCAAAGATGACAACAGCATGACTCACTGGAAATCCAGTATCTATTAACACATACTGTAGGTTGGATAATGTTAGTATTTAATAGTTAAATAATAGAAAGGGATTAACTTAACCTATGAAAGTATAGGTAATGCCATTTGGTGACTCCAACTGTAATATCTGTAGGGTACAAAAAGCTAATTAGCAAGAATGAGACCTTCAAGTGTTCAGTGAGGAAAAAGGGAAATGTGGTGGTACTGCTGCCTCACATGGGACCTGAGTTTGAATGCCATTCAGGTCGCTGTCTTCTTGGGTATGGGTGGGTATACTTTTGTGCCTACTGTTTCCTTCCTGTAAGGATAACTAGAACCTCTGTATAAGAGAGCGTGGGTGTGTGAGTGAATGTTGCCTACAATGGGATGAAATCCCATTCACGGTTGGTTCTTTACCTTGTATTGAATGCTACCAAGTTAGACTTTAGTTCCCTACCACATGAAAAGTAGCTTTGCAAAACAGTTGTTTTGGTAATTGGTTTTATTGCCAAAAATCAAATTAGTACAGGTCTATAGCTATAGAGGCAGGTAATGTTGTTGGAGGTGGGCACAACAATAATGGTGGATTCTTTGAAAAACTTTGGGAAGGTTCCAAGGGCTAGAGATGGCGTAGATCTTAGAGAACACTGCAGCTATGTGGAGGCACAATGTTTTCTCACAAAATTGTTACATATTGTATTCAGAAAATAACTTTTTTTGTCCACTCTCATGGAAAATGGTTGTGACAGAAGAAGGGTGTTATGAATAGGTGATGTATTCTGTTTTTTTTTTCTTAACACACATAAAACTTGTTTATTTATCTGGCAGGTCAGGGTCATTATGTGGTATGGATGCTTTATACAGTTAGTCATCACTTTTATGATTTTATTAACTGAGATGGATGGACCTGTTAGTTAGTATGTTGTTTAACTTAGTTGTTACACAGTATCTAGAATTCTTTTGAATTTCCTACTAAGGCACATTAATTTGTTTAACTGATATAAGGCTCAGTCCTTGTATATTAAAACACAGCTCAGTATCAATTGCATTATCTTTTCTTTGTGCCCAGTTCCTGGGAAAGGGTCCAGGTAATTTGATGCCACTGCTATTTGATCTGAAACATGATTGAGAATCAGCACATAGACAGCTCATTCTTGAAGCTAAAAGTGAAAAGCTGTTCAAGTTAAGGCTGAAATGTTGTTATGGCATACATAAAATGTACATGTTAAAGATGAATGAATAGTAAAATAATTCTTATTGTTTGTTGTCTGATTGTTGTATAAAATCAGCATGAAAATGAAAAACTGTAAATACTGTCAATAATCAAGCTTTTGTTGAAGTGGCTAAACTCGATACAAAGTTCATGTTTCAAGAACACTTTGGCTGTGCATATAAACTTGAGTGACACCATGCTTCTCAGATCTCGACATTCTTTCTGTTCTAAAAACAGATGAATGCAAAGTCCAACATGAGTTCAAAGTTCAATGTCTGTTGGCACACAGACTGCTTTCCTTTGTACAGATCAGACACCAGAGTCTAAAGTCTCATACTGTTTACCTAAATTGACAGACATGGAAATAATGAACTATAGGCTGACATTTTTTACAACAAAACAGTGCCTAGAGTCTAACAAGGGCTAATCAGAAAACAATGCACGTGTGAACGTTCTTAATTTTCACCATCTGAAATTTGTTCACAGAACACTTGTTAAGCAAAATAAAAAAAAATAAAGTAGCTTTAGTCAGTCACTGTCACAGCAGCATGATGTGCCATTCCTTTTGTAAATACCTAATCTGATTCACAGGCTTAAGAGAAACAGGGCATGCCGGACTGAGATTTACCATTTACTTGATTTCATGCTGTCAGCCCTATTCAGAACTCTATAAATTTGACAGGTCTGCTGTTTTCTGAGATTTGACTCAGCAGGGTGTACTTCTTTTTATATTCTGCATAGCCACACACAGATTGATAGTGCTGTTCTGAGCTCTTATGGTTGCCATCCAGACTGCCTTGCTAAGCTAAGTTTTGAGCTAGTGGGCTTAGTTCACTGATATTAAAGACTGATTTCCCCTCTTTGTTTTGTGGCTACTCATTACTGTGTTGTAAAAACTCTCTTTCCAACACCCCTGTGGTACATGTACCCCTCCTTAATCTAGTACTAATATTGATTTTAAATAAAGAGTCATAATATTCTATGCAGGAAGTTTTTTACACACACACAAACTGGTCTGAATACACATCAGAATAACTAAAAAGGAAGAAAGTTTAAAAAGAAGGAAAACTTCTGACTTGGCTGTCACAGCCCCATTGAAGCAGTATGCAGACATATTAATCTAGGTATAAAGGAGCCCCCATAGTGTTTTTTGACACACTTCTGCTGAATGACTTGTTGGCTGAAAGTATTCAGTGCTAGTGTTTCAGAGAGAGAAGTGCAGCATTGTTCATAATGGCACTCAGTTTTGTTTTAATCCTCTCCTTCGCTATGACCACCAAGGTGGCATGGTGCATCCTATAACTGAGCTAGTCCTTTTAAGTAGCCTGTTGATTTGTTGAGCCTCTCTTAAAGTGATGTTATCAGCCCAGCACACCACACCATAGAGAATCGCACCAGCCATCACGGAGCTGTAGAAGACATGGATGTCACTGCCCACATTAAAGGAATGTAGTTTCCTAAAGATAAAGAGCCTGCTCTGACCTTTCTTATATAGTTCCTCTGTGTTATGAGACCAGGCCAATTTGTCATTGATGTGGACCCCCAAGTACTTGTAGGAGTGGACCACCTCTACCTGCACATATTGAATAGTGACCAAACATAGAGGCTCTTTGGTGCAGCAAAAAGTTCATAATTGGTTTTGCTGATGTTAAGATGCAGTTATCTTTGCAATAAGAAACACAGTTCTTCACCTGACTTCTATACTCTGTCTCATCCCCTTTATCAATACACCTGATAACTACAGAATCATCTTAGAATTTCTTCAAGTGACATGACCTGGTATTTTATTTATAGTTGAAGGAGTACAGAGTGAGGAGAGAAGGAGACAGGACTGCTCCTTGTGGTGCTCAAATGTTGCTCACATCCGTATCAGAAATACAGTACTAGAGTCTCCCAAACTGTGGTCTGCCCGACAGATAGTCCATAGGCTCATCCACCTGTGTGTCTTTGAGTTTATCCCATTGATGGTATTGAAGGCAATGGAGAAATCAAAAAACACAATCCTCACAGTGCTGCCAGCTTTGTCCAGGTGACAGTAAGCCTTGTGGAGCAGATAGATAACTATATCCTCCACTCCAATATTTGTCTGATAAGCAAATTGCATTGGGTCCAGGTGGTCTACCATGACATAACCTGTATAGTCCAGGAGCAGTCTCTCAAAGGTCCTCATGATGTGGAATGGTGATCTGTAACAAATGAAGAAGTCTGGAAAAAAGGAACACAGTCTGTGTACAGTAATTATGACCAGGGAGCTACAATGTTTGAATTTATTTCTTTGCTGCTTTGTGTTGATTCTATAATTATCCCTTCATTGAAATTTTGGTTAAATAAACCACATAATATTGAGAGCTTCAATACAAAAGTATCACATTTGTTAGTGGTGCTGCCTCAGAGTTCTAGGAAACTGGATTCAAATAATGGAAAAGTTGACATGTGTGCAACATTAGCACATACTCTTACAGACTGTACTGGGTCGGTAGTTCCTAGCTGGTCTCGAATGTCCTAAAAATATGTGTGCTCAGTTATCTGGTAACTCAGAAGTAGCCTAGTCTGAAAGAGTGCAAATATGCCCTATGGTGCCCCATCGTAGATTGTTGTATTCCTTGCCAAAGATAGAACGACTGAAAGCTTCTAATCAATATACTGAATGTTTGAAAATTAAACTTGAGTATTAACTTATGATATGATTACAGATTTTTTTTTTTTTTTACTTTTTGTCACCTATTTCTTTGGTTTTCTTCCACTGCTGAAAACGGTGGATTGTTAGGAAGCTTCATTTAAAAGAAAGATGATGCTTTAGGTCATTTCCAAATGGACACATGAATTTTAGGACTTTACTTTTTTGTGGAAAAGTCAAAAACATTTTTATATTAGACAAAAGCTTACAGTACAGCTTACAAAAATACTTACAGTATTTGGTTGACATTATACTTCATCCATCCATCCATCCATCCATTTTCCAACCCGCTGAATCCGAACACAGGGTCACGGGGGTCTGCTGGAGCCAATCCCAGCCAACACAGGGCACAAGGCAGGGAACCAATCCCGGGCAGGGTGCCAACCCACCGCAGACATTATACTTCAGGTACAAATTAATCAAGTTATAGTAGTTGTATGTCTAATAAAAAAACACCCATTTTATCAATTTTCATTTTATTTTCTGTTAATTCAGATTTAATTTTTGCTAACCATCTTCAGTTCTTTTTCGAGTTAAAGAGTTATAGCAATGTAGCTGAATTATTAATTGTATATGATCTCCAAATATTTATTTACAAAAAAATGACTAAACATTAGACTTTGAATAAGTCACCTCTATATATAAAAAATCCATCTGTTTGTCTGTCCGCTTTTCACGAGAGAACTACTTAACGTATTTAGATTGGGTTTTTTTTTCTATAATTTGCTTGAAGATTCCATTTGATTTTGCAACCTCTCTGACTGCACTATGTATCATTGATCGCTTGCAGTACTGATTTATTTGCATGGATCCAAAAGACATGCACCAGCCTCAGGGCATATATTACATCCGCTTAGCTAGCAAACAAGAGATAAATAGATATAATTTACTTGAATATTCCAGTTGATTTTGCGACTTCTCTCATTGCACTAAGAATCATAGTTCGCTTGCACTAATTCTTTGGGCCGAAGGGAAGAGGAAGCATGATGTCAGGAGGTGGGACCCGGGCTAGCCGTGGGATGGCTAGTTATAAATAAAATAATACAAATAAAATAATTATTAACTACAGTTAATGTTTGGGCATTTAGCATTCCTAGTGACAATAACGCTTAATTCAAAAGGAAGAAAGAAATATTTTGTTTTCACAAAAAGAGATATACCATAGTAACAAGAAGTTTAAAATTCTTCTTTAATGGTTAATTAAATTATATGGACAACATAAAGTCTCTGAAAATACATTGGTGGCAATAACACTTAACAAGCAAAACAATAACAATCCTGCATTGTCTCAAATATCCTCCTAGATCTTCAATTACCTAACTTTATAGACCCTATTTTTGACAGTGTACATCTTAGCGGGTTAATCAGCACTGCAAGTCTGCATGAAGGTTTTGTCATTCTAATCAAATCAATATGTCTTTCTAAATTCAACCCTTAAGTAATAAAAAAAAATCTTAGAGATATAAACCTACAAAACAAAATGATCCAAACACAGCACCTGTTTCTCTCAAGTCAGTCAGAGTGAAGAAAAAGTAAAATAATTTAAAGAATTATGAAGTATTCTTCGTCTTCTAAATAATAATAATAATAATTTCCTTAAAGGTATCATCACTGTACTGTTGTGAGGAGGCTTGCATGCTTAGAGGATCTAAAGATTTATGCCACTGGGAGCAGAAGCTGAAGGTAGGGCTATCCAAGGCAGACAGAACTTTAGCAATGGGTAGGACAAAATATGGCATCATTTAGCAAAAGCATGACTACTCACAGCAAATTTTATTCATAACACATAACTTGTCACATGGTCAAAAAATGAGCTCCCATGGATTGCTGAACAAATTAAGGTTGAAAAACTTAATAGTTGAGTTAGCAGCTTGTGCAGTTCAGATGAATCACTGCATTTAGAATACTCAAAGCAGCCCAAATGACAGACCAGCACACCCCATTCCAACAACAAAGAGCAGACACTTCGTAATGCAAGAAGAGTATCATGAAGTCATGTAGTCATACTATTTTGAAAGAAATCTTTGTGTGACAGGCAAGTCTAAAATTGACTTGAACAGTCAAGAAGTCCAAACCCACCCCTTGTTTATGAAAAAAAAGGGTCTCAACAACAATAAATGGAAACACCACAATGCGAGCAACCACAATTGAGGGCTGTCAGAAAAATGACCAACAGATATCATAAAGGTTTGGGGCAGCCACCCATATAATATGCCCTGGCTGCAAAAGGATGAAATTGAAGATAGCTGTGTTCAAGATTGGGTCCAAAACAGAGCTGAATATGTCCATGTAAGATGGCGACTTTAAAGGCCGGTGGAGGAAGTAACGTCATCAGTCCCGGAGCCAGATGTGACGTCATCACAAGCACTGTGACCGGAAGTGACATCATCACTGGCACTCCATGACCAAAAGTGGCATCTTCAGAGGTGCTGGAAGCGGAAGTGACATCTTCAGAGGCACCTGAACCTGGTTGGATTTCCTGAGAATGGTCTACAAGGAACTGAGAGAGACAGTCTGCGCACTTCACCGCCCCTTGGTCTGGCATAGAATTACAATTACTCAAGCCCTTTAGCTGCCTCCTACTCGCACATGTGTGACAGGGCACTGAACAATAAATATAGCTACAGCAACAACATACATTGAAATCAAGTATAGGGAACTGTGTTGGCCTGTATATTACAAGGGGCCAAAATGGAAAATGCAGTTTAAGAATTAAATTGTGTCACTTTATATAGATATCTTAGTTCTGGTTAAGGTAAGTAAAGGAATTGTCTGTCAAGCATTACACCAGAAGGCACATAAGATCATAAGACATCCAAAAAAAAAAATGACCCTAATGTTAAATATCTATGCAAATCCATGGACACTGAAGAATTGCAAAGAATGGTCTGATCAATATTACCAGAACAGATCATTCCAAGAAAACACCAAGAGGTTCTCTGGGATGCTCAACCTAAAACAAAGCCCTGTCATAAAATTACCTTCTCAGGAGAACTTTGACATAAGTTCTTAAGGCCATCCAATAAGATCCAACAGTAAACCCTGAGCAAGTGCATGCTTTGTCAACAACAAGAGGACAATATTAGCTATTATGTTTGCTGGGTACTCAGTGCACCCAGAATTCATATATTGGCACAAGTGGATAACTAGCTAACTACACTGGTCAATGCTTTAAGAATACGGTCTGCAGGTGCTGGATGATTGGTACAATCACCACCCTGAAAAAAATCATTGAGATGGAGAACATCACTGTCATATTGAACATGGCTGTGAACACTGATCTTAACATTGGAGTGAATGAACATCATACTCTACAGTCAGATTAAGAAACAATTTCCCAATCATGGACATGGCCATGCTATTCCAGATGATGTAACTTTGTCTCCAAAAAAGTAGAAAGCTAACACAAAGATGTTGAGATAGAGGTTTTAGTCTCTGAAAATCTTCGGCAAAGTGAAGCAGAAACCAGATGAAGCTGAGACATTTGTTTTTGTAATAATAAAATGAAAATGATGACGGTAATGATGGTTGTGGGCTGTATGGAGCACTAACATCTCATGGACCCATCATCCTGGGTTAAAATCCTTGGGCTGGTCACAATGCACGTGAGTCTGCAAGTTTACCTCTGTCTGCATTTCTTTTGCCTCCTGCTAATCTGGATTTATTCCTCCATCTGCATAGATGTGCAGGTTAGGTTAACTGGTCGCTCTAAATGTAGGTGCGGCTGCGTCAGTTTCCTACATTGTGCCCAGTGTGGCCAAAATTGACTCTGACCCTCCACAATCAAGAATTGGATTAAACAGATTTTAGATTTTCATGTTAATAATTGTATTGATAGTGACAACATCAGGGAACTTGCTTCAGGAGCGTTAAATTTCACATCAGGCACTTTAAGGTGAGTTTGGCTATTTTCCACACTTGCTTGTTTCCTCCAATATCCCCAGTGCTTACCTCTATTGGCATCAGTAAGCTCTCCTTGTAAACAAAAATACAAAATAAAACTCCTTCACAGTGAGCCAATTTAGTGTTTCCACTTAACATAACACACACAATTTTTGGTAGTGAGAAAACACAAAGAAACTGATACAAATAGAAGCAGAAGTGTCCAACTTTCAGGAAAATGTGAAGCGCCTGCTCTAACCACTGTATCACTGTGGCAACCCATGGTGCAATATAAATAACTGCACAGAACTTTTATTATTGCAATGACAGTCAGCAGAAAATCTATACTTCAGAGAAGTGGTTCCCCATGCAGTAAAACATACATTTGGGGAAAACATGCCTAATACATAAACCATATAGGTGGTGTGCTCCATCTTTTATACTTTTATACTGCAAGACTTAAAACTGTTTTAAGACACAATGAGAAAAAAATGTCTGAATTAATTTGTGGCTCCCTAATTCATAAGAAATGTAAAAATGTACTTCATAAGGTAGAAGTACATAATAAACAAGAATAGTTGCTTGAAATATCTGAAATATTAAAATGTGTGCTCCCATTTAAATGTTTAAAGTCTACACATTCTCAGTTGCAATAGAAATTTGACATTTTCCAACCATTCACACATATGTTCATAGAGTATCAGATCCCTAGTAAAGGATCAAAAATAACATTGTATTTGTTATCACTAACCTTGAAATAGACTAAAATGATACCCCAGATGGTTATGTTTGAAATTTGTAATTTTTTAACCTTCTGGCAGTGGCTCTTAAAGGGCTAGGATCACCAGCAAATAATCAAATATCAAAAATATTATTTTATTCATGATCAGTACATTTGAAATAGCATCAAAGGACACACAACATGCCTTTATTACCGATCATGATTTTTTTGAAGTAATGGTGACCCCTTGTAACCCATTAGGTGGTGAACCCTTGGGGTTGGTTGATGTGACATGCACATCTTCAGGTCCTTCTGATAATTTTTGCTGATCTATTGGCTTACTCTTTGTCATAAGAGTACAATTTCCTAAACAAAATATGGCCCAAAAATGGTCTAAAAATTTATTTTTTTGTGGTTCTAGATGGCCAAAAAAAGAATGGACCCCAAACGCCTTAATGTCTTCCACCACTAGACATCAAGACGAGTCAACCAGTATACCATATGTAACATGAGGTTACGAAGCATTCATCAGAAATTTCTATGAACAGATTTATTAATATCAATTTAGAACAGAGGCTACATACAGTAGGTGTGTCTTTTAATTATTGCTATGCAAAAAAATTGTCATCACTACCTAGAGTATATCATCTCTTTTGACCATTACGTACTTTGTAACAAAATCTTTACGAAGGTGTTGCATAGCAATAGTACTGAAACTAATTGAGGCACTTTATCAGTGCCTATTTAAATAAAATATCAGTGTATCTTCAGACACACTTTAAATGGGCCCTAGAATTAAAAAAAAACTCTCATTACAAATAAACACTGCAACGTACGGAGTAAAGGGCATAAGCATGCAGGCTGTCTGAATGTGAATTTACGTTAAACTGTAAAGCAGTTTCTTTCTAGCAGTAGCATTTGATATGGGAGCTTTATATTTGAATCCAAGCATGGTATGAAAGCTGCTAGTGTGTGCAGTCCTCACAGTGCATGTATTATGTATCTGTTTCTTTTATTTGCACTGAAATACCAGGATAATTTATCTTTTACTTACTCACTTCTTGACCTATAAACTCAGTTCTTATTCCCTCCATTGCGGTAGTCTCCATCTCCTAATCACACCATAGCAAATGAAGAAGGGTTTGTCTAATCTCTGTCTGGGACCTCTGACCCCACAGGCAGATAGAAAGTCAGGTTAAAGCCTTTGCAGGTGAACTCCATGCATCAATCCTCCAATGGATCAGTCTCTGCTTCACTTTGTCATAGATGTATTCTTTTACAGATTAAAGTCTAATTGAAAAATATATTTTTACTTTATATGCTTCTTACAGTAATAGCTGCAAGTAAAACTGCATCCTTTGGTGTATATTTGGGGCGGAGTGGTGGCTCTGAGGCTAAGGATCTGCGCTGGTATCCCGAAGGTTGCCGGTTCGAATCCCCGTCACTGCCAAAAAAAGGCCACTGCTCTGCTGGGCCCTTGAGCAAGGCCCTTAACCTGTAATTGCTCCAGGGGCGCTGTACAATGCCTGACCCTGCGCTCTGACCCCAAGGGGTATGCAAAAACTACCAAATTCCTAATACAATAAATTGTATAAGGCGAAATAAAGAACAAAATATATATATATAGATATATATATATATATATATATATATATATATATATATATATATATATATATATATATATATCTGCCACATACAGCTACTGGATGAATCCCAGAAACAATGTATCATTGACAGATTATAAAAAAAGATTATAGATCATAAAAACATAACATTCCCAAACCTATTTAATCCAATTATTCCTAGTTACAATATAATACACAAAAAATATAATTTTTTGTTTTTCAAAATTATTCAAAAGTTAGATTTATTTATTCATTCTGTCTTTTAATATGAAAGAATTAACATCTCATCTCCTAACCTGCCTTATCCAGATCAGGGTTGCATTTGGGGTTGGAGCCTATCTCAGCCAGCATATGACACAAGGCAGGAACAAACTCTGGACGAGTTGCTAGTCCATCACAGGGTGAACACACACATACCTAACCTGCATTTCTTTGGACAATGGGAGGAAACCTACACCAACACAGGGAGAATATGCAAGCACTATGCAGGGAGGACCCAGGACGTGAACCCTGGTCTCCACACTGTGAGGCAGCAGTACTACCACCATGCCCCCCAAGAATTCACATATGATATCTAATGTGAAGATTATAATAATTTACTGTTTAATATGTGCCTTCTTGAATAAAACTTTATTGAACTAAAAACAAATGATAGCACATGACTAATCTTTTAGGATGAAATGTCTTCATATAAATGAAAGTAGAATTTCATGCATCTTTTGTATTATGTCATAACATTTTATAATGCATTCAGAAATCTTCATTTAATTCTGGAATATTGACCACACACAATGAAAACTTTATCTTATCCAGCTACAGTTTATAATTATATAAACTGTGTTTCAGATACAGATGTGAGGAACACTACAACACCACATGGAACAATCTTATGTCCTTTTCTCTTCACTCTGTACACCTCCAACAATAAATGCAACATCAGGTCACATCACTTGCAGAAATTCTCATATGATTCTGCAGTTAAGGGGTGTATTGATAAGGGGATGACACAGCGTATAAGAGTCAGGTGGAGAAGAAAGAACTGTCTGTAACCTAACATCTGCAAAACCAGAGAACTGGTTACTGACTTTTCACAGCACCAAAGAGCCTCTATGTCTGGTCACTATGCAGGCAGTGGATGCAGAGGTGGTCCATTCCTACAAGTACTTGGGGGTTCCACATTAATGACAGGTTAGACTGGTCTCATAACACAAAGGAACTATATAAGGAAAGACAGTGCAGTCTCTTTTTCCTTAGGAGATTGTGTTCATTTAACGTGGGAAGTGACCTCCTTCACAACTTCTACAAGTCTGTGATGGCCAGCGCAGTTTTTTCCATTATGGTGTGCTGGGCTGATAAGATCACTTCAAGAGAGGCCCACTGAATCAATGAGGTAATAAAAGTGTGAGCTCAGTCATATGATGCACTCTGACCCCCTGGAGGTTGTAGCAAAGGAGGGAATTAAAACAAAACTGAGTGCCATTAGGAACAATGTTGCACATCCTCTCTCACACACTAACACTGAGGACTTTCAGCCAACAAATTATTCAGCACAAGTGTGTCAAGAAATGCTACTTGGGGTCCTTTATACCAACAGCAATATGCCTGCATATTCCCTCACTGTGAATGTGACTGTCATAATTTTTATTCCTTCTTAGTCATTTTTGTGAATGTTCAGACCAAAGTATGTATATATATATATATATATATATATATATATATATATATATATATATATATATATATATATATATATATTTGTTTGCTTGTTTGTTTGTTTATCTATATAACTATACATTTATTTATTGAAAATGCTTCTGTAAAAAGCTAAATTTCACCCTGGGGACCAATAAAGTTCTATCTATCTCTCTATAAACACAGAGTGCTGAAATTTGCAAAAGACAAATTTCATCTAATTACAAGCTCTCAATGAACCAATTTTTAATAATAAACTACGTGAAAGTATTAGTAATTTTGAAAATGTTTTTTTGGAAAAAGTATCATTACCAAAAATTGTCTGAAGCCTCAAAAGAGATGTAAAATTCACCTGACAAGAGGAAAGCTTGTTATTAATCTTAGGAACACCAAAGGAAGAACATTCTGAAATTTCAGTTCTGCCAAAACATTTATGGTAGTGGAAACAGCATAAACCTAAAAAAATGAAAGCAATAGCAAACTACGCACTAAACTATGTAGGGATGCATCAAAAGGTGATGAAATCAGAAATATAAACTAACATAACATTTTCCAACCCACTTAATCCAATTCAGGATTAGGGTAGACAGAGTCCATTCTGGCAGCAAGAAGCGCAAGGTAGAAAGCACTCCTGGATGGGGTGTCAGTCCATCACCTGATAAAAACAATATAGGCTCAAAAATAATCAAGGAAAGAAATACATTCAGGGAGGTAGCATGATTCTTGAAAAGCTCCAAGTTAACATAAGACAAAAAATACTATTGCAGAAGAGACAAAAGAAAAATGAGAATTTAGCTCCTCAGATGTAAAAGGTTTTTTGATTAATCAGTATTTGATTGTGAACAACCCTTGCTCACAGGAAAATCAGTTCATCAGAAACTTTGAAGTTACAATGAGAAGGGCTTCAATAGGTAATATTGGTGATTTAGCAGGATGGAAAGAATGAAAATTAATGGGGTCATCTTAAAATCTCTCCTAAATGATACACAAAAAGCCATCAAAAAGTGAGTGATCACCTCCTAAATCTCAGATAAGAGAAGGTATGAAATATAAGCTGCATAGGCTACATGTTACCCTCACATTTTTTAAACGTTTTCCCTTATTTGTAATAAATTTGTTCATTCACATTGTAAACCGGCTTATTCTAATGAAGAGGATGAGGCCTTCAGAATCTGTACTGGTGACTTGGGTAATAAGGCATTAACATGAGAAGCTCATTCACAGAGTGTACTCATGCGCAAAATCTAGAAAGAGTTTTAAGGCTCTAGTTGATGTAACATGCATATCTTTTGGAATATATACAGAGAGTTCTGTGAGAAGACCCAAAGAGATATGAAAAGATCAATGTGTGAAGAGATATTTGAACCCAAGAATCTAGATTGGAGAGGCAGTAGAACCAACTTTTGTACCACACTGCCACCAGCCCATTTCCAAAGAAATTACCTAACACAATGGACCCAAAATCACTTTCGGTATTTGAAGGGGAGCTCCATACAGAAGCACAATCACACATCTACAAGACAAGAGAAAATTATACTCATTATGCAAAATAAACTTAATATGACCTCCCTTTATTACATGTATTGCTTAAGACTATAAAATATTGTTAATTAAATATAAGTTTAATATACAGTAACTCATCAATATCAATGCTCAGATATGTTCTTTATTACAAATAAGTATAGAATCATCCTTTTCTCCTAATTTTCTAGGAAATTCAGAGTTCAAATTGAGAAGGTAGGATACTGACTCATATTCATTGTGGTTGCTTTATTGTTCACCAAGCATTTTGTCTGTTGGCTTCCGTTCCAAGGAAAGCTTTACAAGTTATTTATGGTCATCTTGACTTGTGGTGGTGGTGACATACTAAACAATGAATGGGCACTTCCTGAGGGAGGAACCTGAGTCACTTCAAGATTGTTGGGGCTTCTAGGAATAAAGTGGTGAAAGACACAATCCAACAGACCGAGATGACTAAAATATTAGCATTGCTAAAAAAAAAGAGCAACAACAAGAATATGTATGCAGGCAGATGTGGCTGGAGTGTTGTGTGAAGTGACAAGGTGGTTTCAGTGCTGAGTACTCCCAGTATACTGTGGGTTAGTTGACAGGTTATTGGCTAAAGTAAGGTGCCAGCTTGCCAACCTTGTGAAATGTTTTCCACTCTACCACAATTGGAGCTGATGCCTGAAAGTGAATGAGATGCCACTGACACTCAGAAAGGGCAAGAGAATCTCTATATAATTCTAGTTTACTCCATTCTATGAGTGTAAAGTTTAGTACACTGTTAATTATAATTCTGATAGATTTAACTAATGCACTGCTCTAACAACAATAAAAATAAAAGACACCAGTGTTTAAAGAAAAGTTGCGATATACAAAGTTAGTTTTCTACAAAAAGTGGTTCTTTCTATGTGTAGATTTGGTAATACTGTAGTTTAGGTACTGCAAAAATGACTCATTTACTCTTTTGTTACAAGACCTTAAACAAAGGCTTCAGTTGTCTTAATAGAATTTATATGGCATCCGTAAAGTGGGTATTTAACTATGTAATGTGAACTTCTACAATAACTTCATTTTAGATGGTCAGAGATGCCTTAAAGTGATCTGTTGATACTGCAAAACCTTAAGTATAAGACCTTTGAATCCTTCATACTCATAAGTAACTTTACCAGTGTATCAAAGGCTCTCTACAAAGACACGAATAAGCACTTTCTTGATGCTTTATAAGTGTAGTTAAGACCAAAATATGCCTTTGCTAAGGTCCTGTAACATAACAGTAAATTAATAATGGATGCACTTTTGCAGTACCTAAACTAAAGTATTACCATAGCTTTTTTCATACAATGGGATACTCCTAGAACATAAAAACATAAGAAATATGACACATGAGAGGAGACCATTCAGTCCATCTTGCCTGTTTGTTCAGCTAATGACTAAGCTGTCCCAATATCTTATCAAGATTCTTCTTAAAGATTGTCCGGGTTTCTGTTTCAACTACATGTCACTGTAGTTTGTTCCAGAGTCCCACAATTCTTTGCGTAAACAAGTGTTTCCTGGCTTCAGTCTTATATGCATTTCCCCTTAATTTCCACTGATATCCTTGAATACATGACTCACCCTTAAGCTGAAAGAATGTTGCTGGATCTGCTTGATCAGTGCCTTTGAGGATTTTAAATACCTGGATTAGTTTCCCATACAGTCTCCTCTTTTGGAGACTAAACAGGTTTAATTCTCTGAGTCTGTCAGAGTAGAACTTGGGTTACAGTTGCTTGCTCTTCTCTTCACAGCTTCAAGTGTTTATATCTTGTGACCAGACCTGCACATAGTACTACTGATGTGGTCTTACTAGTGCAATATATGCACACACCAGGTCAGCTTACTGCTTAACATTGTCCCTTCATGGATCTAACGTCTTGGATTCGAAACCCATGCCCGGTCATTGTCTGGTTTGAGTTTTTTTTCTCCATGGGTTTTCACGCATCCCCAAAGGCTGGCAAATTAAGTTAACTAGTCACTCAAAATTAACACCATATAAGTGAGTAAGTTCTATGATGGAGCAATGCCCTGTCCAGGTCTGGTTCCTGCTTTTGTCCCAATGTTACCAACATTTTAATTGTTTTTCAGTGTGTAACAGAGAGGCAGAGTGAATTGTGAATTCATACAATACCTCTTAGACTTTGGTTCAATTTCAGGCTTAGAAGGGTTGTGTCGTTTGTTGGGGTTCTTCATGAGAAATTCAGAGTCCTTCCACAGTCCAAAGATATGCTGTTGGGCTAATTGAAGCCTCTAATTTAGCCCAGGGTGAGCAAGGCATACCCTGCAATGGACTTGCTTCCATTGTCACTAATTCCGCTGACTAAATGTGCTCATTAAATACCACTGCTCCTCACTTTAAAAAGCTTTTTCAGAAAATTAATGGATGGACAGGGTTTTATTATATTTTATAATTTTTTACAAACAAATTAAGATAGTTAACTTATTCTCAAGTAATATTTATTTTTATTTTAGTCAAAATAATATTACTGGACTTAAACTCAGTAGAATGAGATCCTGAACTTAACAAAAGAGAACCATTACCTTGGTAAGGAAAGATAGGGATCTCTCCAAAAACTGACCCAACTCTTTTTATTTTTCAAGTCATTTATCTACTGTATTTGAAATTGTTTATTACTGGTCCTAGTGCCTAAATATACATCATTGGCACTCTCTGGCAGTAATGTGACTCCTTCGCTCCCCTTTCTCAATATTAAGTGTTTACACAGACTGCAGTCTAACCTAAATCTTGCAGCCACTAGAATTGTAATATTTTAGTGGCAATTGGTGAGCCTCACAAAATGTCAAGATGCATCACTCTAAGTGCAATCATTTCTTAATAATTAGGCAGGGCAGCTTAATGCAAACTGAAAAACAATCATAAATTGTCTGTGTTTTAGCTCTGCTATGACATGCATCTAGGAAGGGAAAAATAGATTTCTGTGCCTTCAGCAGAGAACAAGTTTAACAAAGCTGGCGCTAAGCATTAAAGTACAGCCCATTCAGCACAGTACTGAAATGATTTTGATGAGGCCAGACAGGTTTGATGTAACAGAACAATAGTTTTGGAGGCAAAGAAATTAGCATAATGTGGACTTGGAAGACTTTAATTCCATTTTACATTGGAATGCAACATTATTCCTTCGAATAATTCAATTTTTATTTGGTCAAACTTGGCAAGCACTGTGTGTTTTAATCAAAATGAAGTAATCTGCCACTTAATATAATTGAACTGGCTTTGAAAGTAGACATGATATAAAACTGTGGTACAATATTTTTCAAACTCCATGCATGTTGTTTACAGGAAATCCTTAGTACAAGCTTTTAAATCTTAAACAAAATTTTAATTGGCAGGTAACTTTTAGCTTTTTACCACACATAATTGCAATTGTGCTTGATCTAGGGAAGCGTATATATTTTAAATGCTGAAAAATTATAGGATAGGAGTGTTCTTTTGTAGCCTTTTGTCTTTGTACTACCAAGTTCCAGGGCTGTAATTTATCTTATGGAATTTCCAAAGCAAGCATAATTGCTTAGAGTTACCATTATACTGATTAATATGTGCACACTATTCTTGGGTCCATGTGTTAGTAATGTGTACTTTTTCAATTAGGATAATAGCAAGTAAGGCGATAGATGAGTGTATCATTGTAGTCTTTATTTCCGGATCTACTGATGTAGCCAGCAAAGGATGCAATAAACAAACCTATACATGACTCCTTCCTTATGAGTCGCCTCTACCTTAAATGTATGAGCTTCTTTGTCTCTGTATTAAATTAAAGAAATGTCAAGTTGCACTTGAATTAAAAAGGCTAAAAGCAAATAAATCACTTAAACAGATAACTACAAGAAGCTACTGTTTATACAGCATATTTACAAACCCATACTGTGTATTTTTTAAAAATCATGAAGTTATAAGGAGGTTACTAAAGAATGGAATCTACCAAATGATGCAACCATATTTAAAGAGGTGATTTGGGTGATCCTGATAATTATAGGCTGGTTGGATTCACGTGGAAATTAAATTGAGTAGTTACAAAAGACAAGATGAAGAACCAGCCACCCTCTGCAGGTTTGTTAGTGAATAGTCAACATAAGTTTAGTTGGGAGCGATATCACGTCACCAAAAGCATTCGATAGTAGTGGACTGTACAATATTAGATACCTTCACTTTGAAAAACAGTTTGATAAGGTACTCAGCGAGAGATTATTAGTCAAACTGCAGACAATTTTTATTTTATATACAGTAGCACCTTTCTACAATAATCATCTTAAGGCACTTTACCAGTACAGATTCATAGTCTGGCTGTTTAAATATATATTTTATATTTGAACACAAGCGGGGTAAGTTTCTTGCTCAAGGTCATGCAGTAGATGAGTGCGGGCAATGAACCAACAACTTTGTGTTCCAAAGTCCAGTTACTTAGCCACTGCCAAGAGAAAGAGATTCAGTGAACAGTGTATAGATATATGCAGAACTGCCTTATACACAGAAAGCTTTGAGTTATATTTGAGGAATTTCTTAAGAATGAGTTGTGCTGTTCTACAGGGTTAGTGCTGGAGCTCATTTGATTTTAATTTATAGACATCATCCATCCATCCATCCATTATCCAACCCGCTATACCCTAACTACAGGGTCACAGGGGTCTGCTGGAGCCAATCCCAGCCAACACAGGGTGCAAGGCAGGAAATAAACCCCAGGCAGGGTGCCAGTCCACCGCAAGGCACACACACACACACACACACCCATACACCAAGCACACACTTATTTAGGGTCGCCAATGCACCTAACCTGCAAGTCTTTGGACTGTGGGTGGAAACCGGAGCACCCGGAGGAAACCCACGCAGACACGGGAAGAACATTATAGGCATCATTTAGACAAAAATCCAATTTACAAAGCCATTCAAATTACAGCTAATACTGAGGTACATTCAGAAGTACCTTAGGCTATGCAGAATCAATACGGTAGGATCTTGGTAAAATTTAGATATGGCCAAATACTGAATGTTACATATAGATAATAACAAATATTCAATATAATTACACAATGGGAGTTTGCAGCCATAAGGTTCACTTTGTTCAGGTTATATATGTGGTAGAAACCTGGAGATATCTTACTTTTGATGTTTGTATGCTTAGTTTGTTTGGAGCATTTTTTGAATGCGGGAGAGATTGCTCTTGGAGTCTGGTTCCTTTGGGTAGATGTTAACACAGAAACTGCACTCTGGTGCAGATCAAAACAACCATACCATGACCCTTTGGAAACAGTATGGAACCAACCAACCGTTGGGGCAGTTTGCGTGAGGTATAAATGTGATTGGACAAAGGACTGATCTGACTACAGGAAATACTGTATATTATGGGAAAAATTTCTACTGGTAATTAGGCAGTCTCAGGACAAAAATATATCCTGTCACGTGCATGTACTTGAGAAACAGTTTAAAGGTTCTGGTGATGGCAGATTGACAGCCATTCCACTTCTGATGTCACTTCGGTTGCCCACTCTCCCGGGCACTGTCACTTCTTGCCTGGTAGCCATATGATGAGCAGTTCGGCCATCTTGGAAATAGTTCAGTTTGGAACTCATGTCTGAAAAGACATTTCCACATCTTGTTGCATATTTTTGTTTTTTTGCAAGCCATCGATTATACAGTGCATGAGGGTGGTTCCCCAACCCTTTCACGTTGTTGTGTCTTCTTTAACAATCCTTATATGCATACAAGTTTGCATAAAGCAACTTGCACAAGTACCAGTCAAACTGATCAATCGTAGCACCTCACTGAGCCTCAGAACTTCTTTTTCTCTCTCACAAATGGATCAGGTAGAATTTAAATATGCATAAAAAAAGTGTAGATTCACTTGTGACTGGATAGATCAAACCAATCAGAAACAGAGTTGGTGGGAAATGTATACGCTTTGTGACTGGTGATCAAACCTAATGATCTTACACTGCAAGAGCAACAAACACAGGTGTAGTGTTCATTTAATGCGATCATACTTCTGACACAATGCCGACACTGAAGATGCATTAACTTTGTTACCATGTGGAAAATGTGACTCTAACATTCCTAAGTCTGTAAATGTTTGATTTCAGACATTCGAGCTATTGGAGAGTAAGTATGCAATATCCTACAGTGAAATTAAACTCACTACACATGTCCACTGTCTAAGTGATTGTCACTCTATGCCCTCAGAATAGCTTGCCATAAAGTCAACTGGATGAAATGTGTCCTGTCTGTAGCAAGTTCCCTTCTAGTTATCAGATAAAAGATGTTCTGCTCACATAGATCCGATTGGTTAACAAGCCACATAATCATTAGAAATGTGCCGATAAACAAGTGCAGCTCTTGATAGATCTACATGAAGATTTTTCCTGGAAAAAATGTTTCTGGCAAATAAATTATAGCATTTATTGTTACATCTGGTTCGCTTCAAAGTTTGCTTTGTGAAGTGCAACCAAACTAACTTGAGACTGAAACAAAGTAATTAATCATCTCCTGATTCAGCACTAAGCAAATGGACTATGAGTGTCAAAACACTTTAAATAAAATAAAAGTAGTGCCTTCTGTTAGTAGAGGGCAGAGGCATTGTCAAGGACAGGCACAAGTTGGACAGCCAGGGAAAAGTAAGAAAGTTAATTGCCAAAGCCAACTATGGAAGAACTTGAAATGAAGTTGAAAAAAATTTGCACATAGAACCTTTTACTCTGATATCTTGAGTTACTTTGACTAGTTCTAAACAAGATACATTTTTGTTTCTTTTCTTTGAGATTTTTCAGTCAAACTTGTGGCAACAGATACGACTGATGGAGATCCAGTGGGCAGGAAATTTATCTGGTAACAGAAAATAATATGGCTATGCTCATAAAAACATAATTCTCAAAATGGTGATGCATTGAAAATTATAATGGTTAAAAATGGTAAATGATTAAGATAAAACAATTAAACACAAGTACAAAAAAGAGATAAATGAATGAATGTGTCATAGCACTAATCCTCATGATGGACCTTATGAGTAGGTCTTAGTGGACTCGTCACTGTTATGAGCCACAGAGTATACACAAGTGATTTAAACAGCTAACACTATGTTGGGCTATATAGGCCTACCCTATGTATTGTTCAAGTCCAGTGAGAAAAATAACAGCACTAGAGAAAGTATAGAAAAGCACTACTAGACTTATGTTAAGACTGAAGCTTGTTTCTTATGGGAAAAGATTGGAGGAGGGTGTCATGATGATTCTTCTGCCCTTATTGGAACCAAACTAAATGGGACACAGAAGGGATGGTGTCTAAAAGTGTGTTCTCCTTAGCCTGGATATCCATTACCCTGCCAAATCATTC
Organism: Erpetoichthys calabaricus; assembly: GCF_900747795.2. Taxonomy (NCBI): domain Eukaryota; kingdom Metazoa; phylum Chordata; class Cladistia; order Polypteriformes; family Polypteridae; genus Erpetoichthys; species Erpetoichthys calabaricus. The sequence continues at coordinate 197,686,230 of NC_041397.2, forward strand.
TAAAACTTTAATAGAAATGGTCCCCTGTCTGACAGAAGACAGTCAGATGACTTGGTAGGTAGGAGAGACAGGCTTCTTATCTCACAGAGAGGAAGTGTAGAATGTATAGAAGGGAATGTCATAATATGTATAAAAAATCAATGGTGAGAATTAAAACAGTGGGTTTTTTTTTTCAATTTGAGCCTGATCCCCAAATCTTCAGCTTGGATTCATGTTTTACAGATGTTTATTATTTCAGTTTAAAAAAATGTAATCAAAATTGTTTAAAATTTTCAGGACTGCTTACTGCTAAGTAAGAGGGCACAAACAAATGTTGATTAAAGGTAAGTTTCACACAAGTATCACAAAATATACATTGAAAACAAAATATACATTAGGTGACTTTTTGAATATTAAATGAACAGTAATTGGAGATCTGTTTGCCACCGAAACCTGCTCTTATGTTGCAGTTCAACAAGTGAGACTGAAAAGTAAGAACAAAATTTTATTCATTACAGTAGATAAATTAATTAAATAAAGTAAATAAAATGTAGGCAACTGTTTTCATGAACTGTATTAGTAATAGTGAATCCATTTTATTTAGGGTAATTTCCTTTTACCAGCTCAGAGTACTGTAATTTGTTTTTGTTACTGTAATTTCTGTTTTCAGTCATATATTCTGAATAAACTGTAGAGGGAAAGGCTGTCTTTTTAACCATATATAAACTGTGTCTTTCTTTAGTGGGTTACAGGTTTAGGAAGTATTTCACTTATGTGATTAAGACTCTTTACCTTTTCTTTTCAGCAACCATTTTTATCAATTCTGACATGCCCCCAACTGTTTGTATTCATAAGAACTCCAGACAGGGCTGTCCTATATCCCTATTTACTTTTTATTTCTTCGCTAAAGCCTCAAACCTTTGCAAATATTATCTCATCACCCTTATTGATACTCTTCAACGCCCCCCAATAAATCTCTGTATGCCCATCCTGCTTTTTCCTTACGAGTGCTCCCTCATGTCTGTCTCTCATTCTCAGTTTGTTTAATTCTGTGAAGTTGGGTATGTTTATAAAATAAATTGGTCAAACATCTACTTCTCCCCTTAAACAGACTTTGCCAGCCGTCGTCACTCCCAACATGTTTCCAGTTGGTGGTAAGCTGGGTCACTTTGACCAGTGATGTGGAAATATTTGCTTTCTAGCCTTTTATGATTAGGCTGTGGTCATCTCTGTTTTCTTAACATATTCCTTACAGGGCTTTGAATTATATGTTTATTCATTGTTTCCTCAAAACTTGCTGCCAATGCAATAATAATTTGATCAAATAAAGACTTAAACTACAGAACCTGTAATGACTCAAAACAAATAAAGTATAAGAGTTATAATAGTGTCTCCCTCATATTCTAACCCTGAATTTTGTTCTGTACACTGGAAAAATGTACACATGCTTTCATTAATAAATAACTGCATTAATACATAAACAAATCATCAAGTATTTAAATGTAGCTTTTAATTTGGAGGTAAATATCTCAGAGATTCAGAACCCATTAAAGCATTAAAGCAACATTTTAAAATTCCAGGATTCTACATCATGCAGATGACAGGCCATCAACTGTAAAATGCATGCAATGCCCTAAATGTGGTTTAAGTCAAATTAAGGACAACACAGTGGGATTTTTGGTGCAATAGTCACAATGGCACTTGCAAATTTTTGTTGCCCAAGGGAGAAAGCAGGAAGGTGGTCAGCGAATAACTGAGTTCCAGCTGTGAGCAGCAGTCAGTGGATACGTGAGATAGGAGGAAAGAAAAAAAGGAAGTTTTAAATGATGAAATATTTTTTCTTTCTTTTTTTTCAATAGCTTTTCAACTGTCTTTTTCCAGTCGTTAGACTGGTTGCCACAAGCAGGAACACACTGTGAGGTTTTGTTGATGAACTACAATAATATATTAAGAAAGATCTCTTCTCTGACAGCTGGTGACCAAATTTCCTCTTCCTGATAAAGAAGACCTGACATTTAAATAGAAGTTCAAAGGTTCTTTTTTTATATCACTCATATTATACCAGTGTTACCCTAGATTTTACATGTAGTAGTTAAATATTAAACAAACACCTCCACCTTGTTTGGAAATAATTCATAATTTAAGATGCAAAGCACAGTTTGGATTGAATTTTTTATATGATCCTTTATTTAACCCAGCCTACAGGGTTTTGCAAAATTTATTCAAGCTAATAGTTCTGCTAGTTTAGGGTTTTTTTGAAGAGAGTGAGAGCAGCACAGGAAAAGTAAAAATTTGGATCCTGAGTCAAAATAGAAGACTGTACTGTAAGGGGGCTGATCTCTGGTTAGGAACATGCAGTAAATGAACTTTACTAGTCATCATTCCCTCATGTTTATGCACATTTCCAGAAGAAACTAAATCTAACTTTCCACCATTCAAACACATGCAGTCAAGTAGCTTGGAATATTAGTACTGGCCATGTGCTGGTTGGTACAGAGTGTTTGTGAAAGTAGTTGTTGTTGCTGAAACAAACTTCACCTTCTTACAGTTCTAACCAGGAAAAAGAACATCTAGACTTTGAAAGAATGAAAAGCATTATGGGATCTTGGCCTGCTGAGCTTTTTTTTTTAAAAAATTGAAAGTCTTTGGAACAATGCATTTAATATTACATTAATTTTTGAATCTGTTTAATCTAATATAGGGTCTATGCTGATAGCATCAGTTATAAGGCAAGAACATGATCTGCACATAGCGCTAGTCCATCACACAGGGCACTATATAAGAAGATAGATATTACTGGTGTGGCCGATAGAGGGTGCTCCAACCGCCCAAACTGACACAGACAGACGCAGAAGGCACAAGTCCAAGCATATCGATTTTATTTTTATTTTTCCATTATGGGAAAATGCCTTTCCCATTCCCCACAAGTAAGACACAGTTCCAGCAAACACAATACTCTCTTTCTTTTACTTTTCTTTCTTTCCTTTCCTTTGTCCTCCACTCTTCCACGGTGAGCTTCGTCTCCCTCCTCCCGACTCCGGCTCAATGAGTAGAGTCCACTGGCCCCTTATATAAGGCACCCCAAAGTACTCCGGGTGCTCGGTGATGGACTTTTGGCAGCACTTCTAGGTGTGGCAGAAGTACTGTGCTCCAGGGCTCAGTGTCTGTTGCATCACCCCCTAGCGGCACCCACAGACCCCAGCAGGGCTGTATCAAACTCTGACTTCCACAAAACCCTGCAGGACTATGAGGCACCACTGTCATTCAGTGCGGCTGCCACCTAGCATTCCAGGGGAGGTAATGTTCTGATCACATCTCCTCCCCTGCTCCTTCTAGCATGGAGGCGTCCTGGCCGTGCAAGGGCCCCAGCCATTCATGACACTGGATATGTATAATCTAGTGTTGCATATATATTTAGGGAAAAAAACTGAAACATAACCTTTTACATTTCGTAAATGTTTTTGACTAAGGCACTAATCTGCTTGGAATTGATAAGGGTATGTACAAACCAGTGGTGTAAGCCACTATGAAGATAATATAAGCCAGAAAAATTGATGTACAGGCTTGACATATCAACAAAGTTGCAAAACAGTGACCACAGTGTAACCAGGGAAAAGCAGCATCAGAGATATACAGAATCTAAAATATGTTTCAAGGAGCTTCCCCTTCTGCATGTATTGTGTTTCATTATCTAAGTTGTCCATTTGCTTCTGAGTCCATCTTGGATTTCGCTAATGAAGTGAGCAATTTTAACGAGAATAGGTCAGCCTTACCATGCTCTATTCACCTAAGTTTTGTTCAATATATTTAAGTCAAGATTTAAAGGTCTCCAAAGTATTTACGATACTACTGGGTAGCATAATCAATGTGTATATAGTTACGTCATTGAAGAAAAACATTCTAACGTAATGCATGATTCTAAAACTTGCTTAATCAAGTTTAGAGTTATGCTACAGTTTTAGGCAGAGCCAATCCCAGCACAAGAAAAGGGTAAGGCCAATAGAGTACGTGAGTGCAATGCACAACTCACCCACTCAGATACCCACACTCACACTCGTACAAAGCCCTTGTAGAAGTGCTGATTAATCTGAAATGCAGGTCTTTGAAAATGCAAGAGAAAACTGGGAGACATTTGGAAACACACAACAAATTATTTTGTAATATTTATGATAATTTTGGGCCTCATCAGGATTCACCTGTGACGCCAAATTTTAGATCAAGAACTCATTTTAAAGTAATGGCCGTACTAATTGATTTTGTAATTCTGAACAGTTCTTTTTCTCTTTAAATATGCCAAAGTTTGCCTACTGGATATTTCTGGTGTTACTGTTATAACTTTATGTGCCTACAAAACTGAACATTAGGTGTGTTCTAAAACGGTTATATGAATGAAAACGTTCGTACTGCTTACTTCTAGTTTTTTGACCCTTTCATTTTCCCTGTGATTTTGTTTCTCTCCGTGTAAATGTGAAAATAAGGTCCAAAATACAATAAGGCTTCAGAAGGAAACATTTTATCAGTATTTAAATTTTAAAACAAAATCCACAATATAAATATGATTCTGAAAGTAGTGCAGTACTCCATCAGTGAATTGATTTATAATTTGGTTAACACATTTTTTCAAGAAGGTCCAACCAGAAGTGAGAGTTACTACTAATTATAGAAAAACCATAATGGTTGTGGAATAGAACATTTTTTCAATTAAATATTTTTAGTATACTGCTTACTGTTGGAATGCTATTCATTTCCTTTGTAACCCATTTTGAATATGCATAGATAAAGCTTTAGCTGTTATTTATTCACTGATATGATTAGTAAAAACAAAATCAAAGATGCAAATACTTTCTTGGAATCAGGATCTGCACACAACCATTTTAATGGTTCAGGATAAGCACTTTACCTTACCCATTACAGCACACTGATTCATGCTTTAGTTTGGAAATGTACTGTACTTTACTCAGTGTCGTAGTTGCTTGTTCAAATTATATATTTGTCACATGCATCATGCTTCGTGAACTTGCTTGGAAATGGTTTCCAATGCAGAAATGTTACAACAATACAGCCATGTCTCAAATAAAAACATTTTAGAATTTGTTCACATGGAAAAAATACTTGTACAGTAATTGTAAAATATTGTTTGTTCATTATATCCTAAAATAGTGACCTGAAAGATCTGAATATTATCAATTTCTCTTCTTTAATCACACCAGTCACAGCGCAGTGGGAAGATAAAATATCTCATACCCAGTATGGTACTGATCTCAAAACCTTTCTCTCACAGTATTTTTTTCAGTTTAGAATTTTTATAATTTGTTTTTTTAAGATTTTTTTTCTATGTACATGGGTGACACATAGTGGTCATTCTAAATTGGCCTATTTGTGAGCATGTGTAGGTGTATGTGGGCCCTACACTGGACTAGTGCCCTGTCAAAGGTTGTTTTCTCACTTATACCCAGTATTGAAAGACCACCTGGACACACTGCATATCGGACAAAGATTGGAGTGGAAAGTACAACTATTTATTATTTATTTATAGCATTGTGAGGATTATGTTTTTTTTTATTTCTCCAGCGCCTTCAATAACATCCAGCCATCCCTGTTTAAGGGGTAAAGGCAGGTGGATGAGCCGATGGTGTCCTGGATAACGGACTATCTGTTGGGCAGACCACAGTTTGTGAGCCTCAAAGATTATTTCTCTGACAGCAATGCTGGAGCACCACAAGGAACAGTGCTGTCTCCATTTGTCTTCACTCTGTACACTTCTGACTATACATATAACAGCAGGTCATGTCACTTATAGAAATTATCAGAGGATTCCGCACTTACTGTATATGGTGTATTGATAAGGGGAATGAGACAGAGTATAGGAGTCAGGTGGAGAAGTTTGTTTCTTGGTGAAAAGAGAATTGTCTGCACCTTAACATCAGCAAAACCAAGGAACTGGTTATTGACTTTCAAAGCACCAAACAGCCTCTACTATATGTCCGGTCACTAGTCAAGGAGTTGATGTAGAGGTGGTCCACTCCTACAAGTACTTAGGAGTCCCCATTAATGACAGATTGGAGTGGTCTTGTAACACAGTAACTATATAATAAAGGGCAGAACATACTATATTCTTGAGAGACTGTGGTTCTTTAATGTGGGTACTGACATTCTTCACATCTTCTATACCTCTGTGATGGCCAGTGCGATTTTATATGCTGTGATGTGCTGGGATGGTAACATCACTTCAAAAGAAGCCCACCATATCAACAAGCTAATTAAAAGGGCTGGATTACTTATGGGACGCACCCTAGACCCCTGGAGATAGTAGAAAAGGACAGTATGAAAGCAAAACTGAATGCCATTATGAACAATGCTGCACATCCTCTCTCTGACAAACTAACACTGAGTACTTTCAGTCAACAAATCGTCAGAAGAAGTGTGTCAGGAAATGTTACAGGGGCTACTTTATACCAACAGCAACACGCCTGCATAATGGCTCACTCTGATTGTGATCACTCTTTTTATCTTAAGCCAAGTTAAAAGTTTCTTTCCTTTTAGTTTTCTTTCATTTTAGTCATTCTGGTGTGTAACTTAGAGGAAGTTTGTTGTTTCTCATAATATAATAATATTTATTTATTGAGCTTTTGTGAAAAGCCAAATGTCCCTCTATGGACAAATAAAGTGCTATCTGTATATCTATTGCTGGGATAGGCCTTGGTCCCCTGTGACGTGACAAAGTATTGAATTAAGAAGGTCTGTGAATATTTTATTACACTATGTTTATTTCTAAATAAACTGACAGAATGGGGTGCAAAGTGAAATATTCTTATGATTATTAAAATTATATCTGAAATTTCATGGACAAGTGTATTAAATACAATGTTGCTACATGATGCTTCCATTATTGCAAAGATATATTTTTTCAGAAGAATGTTTGAAATTATAAGGTCAGTTAGCCTGGAAGTTAATGGAGAGATAAAAGCTGTATGTTACTTTCAATTATGAAATAACAAGATGAAATATAAATCATATGATACATGAAATGGTTTTAACAATTAAAACCTTCACTGTTGTTAAATATGTGACTATAGTAGAGGTATCCAATGCCAATCCTAGAGGGCTACTATGGCTGCAGGTTTTCATTCTAGCCATTTTCTTAATTAGGGATCAGTTATTGATGCTAATTAACTTTGCCTTAATTTTAAATAATTTGCTATTTAGAACTCAGACCCCTCAATTGTTTCTTTTCATTAGCAGGCAAACAATAATGAAATACAAAATGAACAGCTAACCTGTGAGCTTCATACAATATCTCAAAATAAAGAAAGATGAAGTTCTTAATAATGTTTATCTGCTCACATCTACAAAATATTTTGATGGTTCTCTTAGCAAAAAGGAAATCAATAGTTTTGGAAATGTCTGCTGTATCAAAGTGCGAGCACCAACAAGCCATGGAATTAAATAATGGGTTTAATTAACAATAGGAATTGGCTTCTAATTAAGAGACTGGTTGGAGTGAAATTGGTTGGAGCTTGAAGCCTCAACTTAGCTGTTCCTCTTTTGGCTAACTTCACCTCTCATTTTTCTTTGGGTGCCATTTAATAAAAAAGAATCAATTTAGAGGACAGAGTCTTTAAAAAAACTGGCAATTAAAAGGAAGAGAAAAGGAGTCAATTAACAGAAGAAATCGATCACTAATGAAAAAGCGACAGGAAAGAAAACCTACAGGCATGAAATCCCTCCAGAATCGGAGCTGGACACCCCTGGACTATATTAGTTGCGAAACATGAGAGTTTCCAACCACAAAGTCCAAAAACTTCCAAAAAACAGTCAAACCCTTGTTAATAATAAGGGTAGACACAGGATCTTCAGAAATATTCACATTTCACAAAAATGCTCAGAATAGAAAGTGAGCTTCATGGACCGCAAAAGGCAAAAATGAGTTGCCTGAAACACAAGGTAATCCCAGCAAACAAAGTCCTAATACAGAATCCACAAAGTGAGTCAAAAACAGAGCATGAAGTCAAAAATCCAGGGATTCACAAAAAAAACACATGAAAAGTAGAAGCACAGAAGCACTCACCAACTCCCAAGCACTTTCAAATGAACTGCAAGGGACTCTGGGTTGCCCCTGCCTTTATAGAGCTGAGGGCAGTCCCTTGTGGTGATGGGCCAGTGTCCTTGCCTCTTAGGACCCCCCCCCCCCAAACAAAAAACACAAGTAACATAACAAAGGCATGAATATGGATACTGTACATAAAAAGCAAAGTATAATACAAATCAAAGCAACATTAACATAAACAAAGGAATCATAATTAAACAAGAAAGACAAAAAATTGCATTCAAACCCCAGCCGGGGTGGGGGTACACAGGCTGAACTACAACAGTAGCATGAAATTTTACAGGGACTGATTGAAACGGAATATGGAAAGAAGATTTTGCTGTTACACCTTGGCTTACTGGGAAGATCCAGACATGGACCATAACCATAACACTTTAGCCATGACTCCCATCCACACTTCTTCCTGTCAGTAGCTCTTCTACACAGTGCCTTAAAAAACAGACAATTATCGTATTATATAGCTTCCCTGACACACTAACCTTTTAATCTACATTTCCATATAATGTGAAAAGCACCCCATTACGCACATGCGCATAGGGGACAGTTGAAGTGCTCTAGTTACTGTAATTGTACCAGGGGTTGATGTTGTGTTCTAATGCCTTTCTCTCTTCCTCCCTCTGAAGACCAGATAGGTGATGGGTATAATACCTACATTACCTACAATACATTACTTCTGGTGTCTGTCCACCTGGACCCTCTTCTTCCTGCCAGGTGGACTGAAAACTGGAAGCTCCGTCATCTTTTTCAGTTCGAACTTGAACTCATGTCTGCAAACATATCTTTGCAATTACTGCATTTTTTTTTGCTTGCAATTCAGTTACATGTTGTTACTGGGCTGGTACCCCAACTCTTTAATTTTGTCATCTTGTTTCTCTTACAACCAATTGTCATCGTCTGTCCATATGAAGCAACTCAGATGGACTGATTTTGTTGAAATTTGGCAAACTTTTTCCTCATAAACAGAAGTTTTAAAATGCAAAAACTCCCATTGAAAAGCATTGTAGAACTTTTAGAAACATACAGTACATTGTTAAAGCAGAGAAACATACTGTGCAATTCCAGTTACAGATTAGTTTTCTGTTTAAACTTTACCTTACTTGTAAATTCCATATATTTCTTCTTTTATGCCTCCAATAGCCACTCTTGATAGGAAAACAGATTCCACAGTACAAAACAGTAAAATGCCAGTAGTGTCATGTGCATGATAGAGCCTTGTGCCAGAAACTGAGTAAATGTCTGCCACACCAGCTCACTTCTCCCGTTCCTTGAAGTAAACTAAAAAAAATCCACTTATCTAGAAATGAATGGAATAGGAAAAGACCTATGTAGAGTATGTGCCATTATGTAAACAAACAGCAAATGAACACATTCTCAGTATTTATGTTACAAATACAAAAAACAGCCTCCCAAGTGCATTATCTGCAGGTTACAATGATTCAATATTTCTCTGACACTATATTTATCAACAAAAGAGCCATGATGACCTGCTCACCATTATGGCTATTTTCAGCCAAGAATTTTAGCTTGAGACTACAATAGAGACTTTATCTCTACATCAGATAGCACTTTCAAAATTTTTATGTTTAAGAAATATTAGCTACAATTAGTCATAACAATAGGACAAAAAAAATGCAATTTTGAGATCATTCGAGTTTGAATGTCATGTGAATTAAATGTATTTCAACCAACACAAGCCTTTTTGGGCACCATTTCTATCTACATGAATACTGTAACATTCTATGAAAAAACTTGTATTTTATGTACTCTATTAATATACAGTGCATCCGGAAAGTATTCACAGTGCATCACTTTTTCCACATTTTGTTATGTTACAGCCTTATTCCAAAATGGATTAAATTCATTTTTTTCCTCAGAATTCTACACACAACACCCCATAATGACAACGTGAAAAAAGTTTACTTGAGGTTTTTGCAAATTTATTAAAAATAAAAAAATTGAGAAAGCACATGTACATAAGTATTCATAGCCTTTGCCATGAAGCTCAAAATTGAGCTCAGGTGCATCCTGTTTCCCCTGATCATCCTTGAGATGTTTCTGCAGCTTAATTGGAGTCCACCTGTGGTAAATTCAGTTGGTTGGACATGATTTGGAAAGGCACACACCTGTCTATATAAGGTCCCACTGTTGACAGTTCATTTAAGAGCACAAAGCAAGCATGAAGTCAAAGTAATTGTCTGTAGACCTCCGAGACAGGATTGTCTCGAGGCACAAATCTGGGGAAGGTTACAGAAAAATTTCTGCTGCTTTGAAGGTCCCAATGAGCACAGTGGCCTCCATCATCCATAAGTGGAAGAAGTTCAAAACCACCAGGACTCTTCATAGAGCTTCCTAGAGAGAGAAGGGCCTTAGTCAGGGAGGTGACCAAGAACCCGATGGTCACTCTGTCAGAGCTCCAGAGGTCCTCTGTGGAGAGAGGAGAACCTTCCAAAAGGACAACCATCTCTGCAGCAATCCACCAATCAGGCCTGTATGTTAGAGTGGCCAGACGGAAGCTACTCCTTAGTAAAAGGCACATGGCAGCCCGCCTGGTGTTTGCCAAAAGGCACCTGAAGGACTCTCAGACCATGAGAAACAAAATTCTCTGGTCTGATGAGACAAAGATTGAACTCTTTAGTGTGAATGCCAGGCGTCACATTTGGGGGAAACCTGGCACCATCCCTACAGTGAAGCATGATGGTGGCAGCATCATGCTGTGGGGATGTTTTTCAGCGGCAGGAACTGGGAGACTAGTCAGGATAAAGGGAAAGATAACTGCAGCAATGTACAGAGACATCCTGGATGAAAACCTGCTCCAGAGCGCTCTTGACCTCAGACTGGGGCGACGGTTCATCTTTCAGCAGGACAATGACCCTAAGCACACAGCCAAGATATCAAAGGAGTGACTTCAGGACAACTCTGTGAATGTCCTTGAGTGGCCCAGCCAGAGCCCAGACTTGAATCCGATTCATCTCTGGAGAGATCTTAAAATGGCTGTGCACCGACACTTCCCATCCAACCTGATGGAGCTTGAGAGGTGCTGCAAAGAGGAATGGGTGAAACTGGCCAAGGATAGGTGTGCCAAGCTTGTGGCATCATATTCAAAAAGACTTGAGGCTGTAATTGCTGCCAAAGGTGCATCGACAAAGTATTGAGTAAAGGCTGTGACTACTTATGTACATGTGATTTCTCAGTTTTTTTTATTTTTAATAAATTTGCAAAAACCTCAAGTAAACTTTTTTCACGTTGTGTGTAGAATTCTGAAGAAAAAAATGAATTGAATCCATTTTGGAATAAGGCTGTAACATAACAAAATGTGGAAAAAGTGATGCGCTGTGAATACTTTCCGGATGCACTGTATATATAATGCAATTACATTCTTTTTATTATCACTGCTACTTTGATTTGAAAAATATTTAATAAAAAAATGTGATATCTGTCTACTTAATGAATTAAATGAATTAAAATTAAAAATGATCCAGCTTTCAAAACAGTTAAGTCCCTGAGAGGACCTGAATTTTATGTCATGCATACATTTTCTAACTTGTTTCCTTTTTCTTCGTACCTGACTGATGTAAATTGAGTTCCCACTCTGGTAACTCCAGTGCCATCATTATTGTGGTGGTGGGGGAGGGGGGGGGGACTTCCAGGCCTTTAGCTCCTGATTATTAAGAGCCCAGCATCCACCTTCATCTTGTTTTGTGTTCAGACATGGACAACTCTGCGAAAACCCAAAGGGGACCCCCTACCCTAACCCAACCCTGTTTCTTGACTGTGCAAAAACGTCTTGGTGGATTAAAAGCTCATTGACTGCATGAAAACATTTGGACTAACAGCATTATCAGAAGGAAGGGCAAAGCCCCTAATAAGTGCTAAAGCTAGAGACACTCCAGAGTAACTCAACCCTTCTTAATGTCATTTTTGTGGCTTTTTGGCACTCCCCATCCATGCATTTTCAAACCTTATTAATTCTGTTCAAAATGACTGGGATCAGAGGTGAGAGCTGAGTTCACTAAAATACTTACACATGCACGCCTATGCTCACTCATGGGGGAACAATTTATAGTTTCCAAATAACCTAACATGCCAGGCTCTGGAAGGGAAAATCAGAATAACCAGGAGTAAAATTATGGAATATGAAATGTTCCATAGAAGAGCACACTCATGCTCACACCCACAATCACTCTTACATGGCGAATTTAGAGTAGCTAGACAGTGCATGAATATTATAACATTCTCAGTGATAGTTAATCCAATTCAGAATCATGTGGAGGCCATCCTGGTAACACAGGGCACAAGGCAGGAGCAAAGCACTAGTCCATCACATGACCCACTCACGCACATCCCCTAACTCAGTGTTTCTCAGCAGCTGGCTCACGGACTGTCATGGGTGGGCTGCGTGTTTTTATTCCGTATAATGGTAGTGGGTCGTGGTGGGTTACAAAGTGGGTTGCAATGGATTGCAAGTGGCTTGCACAGTTCACCAAGGAGGACCCACCCCTTCGTTGATGAGTTGCAAAGACACTTTAATAGGAAAAAATGGATCACAACAGCAGAAACTTTGAGAAACACTGCCTAAACTCACACATGGCCAGTTTGGAGTCACCAAAAAACCTAATGTGCATATCTTTGGGGATGCAGGAGTAAAACAACACCAATAAGGACACCCATACAGATATGGGAAGAATGTTCAAACTCCACATTCATTAATTTCCAAACCTTTTTATACCATCACAGAGTTGCAGAGCACCAGGGCCTATTCTATTTGGTACTAGGTAGAAACTAGCCTAGAATGGGATATCAATCCAGCAATGGATATATTGACGTAGACTCCCACACCCAGTTATAATGTACCAGTTTAGAACCACCAGTCAAAGTAACATGCAAATCTTGGGGATGTGTTAACAAGGAAGATTAGACAGAGAATATCATACTCCAGAAAAGTTGTTAGAGCTATGAAGCAGCAGTACTAGTGACATGCATCAATGTGCAGACGTAATCTGCAGTGCCGAGTATCATTTGTTAATCATGAAAATTAAAATCTGTTAAAATGGCAGCAGCATCTGCAAAAAGAAAAAAAGTAGGCATGACACACTTTAATATTAATGAAATATACACATACAGTTCACTATCAAAATGCATATAAACATTTATTGTGTTTAACATACATTTTAGAACACAGCCTATAGTATATGCTTGTAAATAAATACTGACAGGGAAAGAATCTAGGCAAATTGCATACAGTATTAGACCTTTAATGTTGCAGTTGGAAAATTTGGTTAACTTGCCGGTTTGCCCTTACAGATAAGGCAAAGATTACCTGTAGATTACCTTAATTAATTTTCAGTTCAGTATAATCTCCTAGATTGCTATAATTGCTTTTGCAGTTTTCCAAAATAATTATGTGTTTTAATGTGGACACATTTTAAATAGCAGCAATCTTCATATTCATTTTTCAAGGTTAGAATACCTGCTTCACACACTACTGTAGAAAAAACAGTTCAATTAGACTAGACACCTTTTTAATTGAAATGTAAATTTTTAAAGTTCATTTTCATAATTTGCATTTCCTCCTTTTATGTGATCGTTCACCTCAACTCTAAGATCGTCATGAGTGAAATATTGTCCATTGTTTTTGTAAATGCTTTGAACAGATCTCTTCCCTTAAAATGATTAAACAATGCCGCCTCGATAAATTGAAAAAAAAAGCGTGTTTTTTTCAGATGACTAGAGGTGAAACACTCTTCCAGGGTTTTACTAAACAGTCTTCACTGAGCAGCTCCAGTAATTGGTTGACGCCTACTTTGGGTTATTCACCAAAAATGGATAATGAGAAAGAGAATCTTTGACCTTTAACTTAGTGATACAATTGCACTCCATTTTCAGAGTAAAAATCCAATTTCTTCATAAGCATGCACCTCAAGTGATTCAAAACAACATACAGTGAATGCGCTTGGAATGCCCTTTGACACTCCTGTCAATGTTCATATTCTTCCAGCACAAAAACCATTCTTAAGCCAGTAACAAAAGTGAATTGCTTCTGAAGGCACACCATGCTAATTCTGTAGGAATGAAAAAGAAAGGGATGCTATTTTTCACAGCAATGAAAGTTGTAGTGATAAAGAGGGGCCATACCATGCTTGTGCCTGGCACCCTATTTATACCATTTTTTAATTTTTTTTACTCTACCACATACCTAAATTAACTACTTTCAGACATTTTGAGTTATCCTCTTTGAGCTCTACAATTATGTTGTGCCATGCGTTGTCTATTCAAGTCATTACAAAATATTTGGAAAAATTTTGTTCCACTGTGGACACATAATGTTACTTTAGCCTATGAATAGTTCCTGAATAAATTGTAAATACAGACTACTGTGCTCAATGCCAGCTTGAGCTGAGCTATCTGAAACTTTTAATATTTTGATTCCCTCTATGTTTGATGAGTTGAATTTTTGAGGAAAGTAAAGGAAATTTCTAAATCTAATTGTAAATGCTCAAAATCATACGCTTCTGTACAATCATCACATACAGTCCACTGCAACAAAGGAGACCCAAAGCATTAGCAAGTGTTGAGGCACCAAGAGGCCAAGACAGACAAAAAAAACAAAAAAAAGAAAGAAAAGAAAAAAGTCAAAGTCTATTGTGTAACACCTGCATGTTGTTTTCACCATCTTGTCATTTCTGGTGCCATTGTTGCATACTCTTCTGACTAAACACCAGAAGGGGCAAAGGCAGAGGCAGAGGTGATATGGTAGCAGACTTCTTCTTTTAGGTCATGATCTTCCTAGCTGTACACAGAAGAGGCAAATGATTAAACTATGTTATCACATCCACCAAGGAACTGGTTATTGACTTTCTCTGCTCTAAACATCCTCTGTGTTGCATCACTATTCATGGAGTAGAAGTAGAGGTGGTGCACTTGTATGAGTATGTGGGGGTCCACACCAATGACAGATTGGACTGGTCTTATAACACAGAGAAGCAATATAAGAAAATGCAGAGCAGGCTCCTTTTCCTTAGGAGACTGCGTTTCTTTAATATGGGAAGTGACGTCCTTCACATCATCTATGATGTGCTGGGCTAGTAACATCACTTCAAGAGAGGCCCACCGAATGAACAAACTAATTAAAGGGTAAGCTCAGTTACAGGACACTGTCTGGACTCCCCGGAGGTCGTGGCGAAGGAGAGAATTAAAATAAAACTGAGCACTATTATAAACAATGCTGCACATCCCCTCTCTGACACACTGACACTGAGTACTTTGAGCCAACCAATTATTTAGCAGAAGTGTATCAAAAACAATATGGGGGCTCCTTTATACCTAGATCAATATGTCTGCATACTACCTCACTGGGGCTGTGACAGTCAAGTCAGAAGTTTTCTTACTTATTTAAGTGTCTTCCATAGGATGGCAGCCATGGTAGTTTGGTGCTCCGTCTTTGTCTTTTTGTGTTAAATTTGTTGTCACCATGCAAAGTCATATAGATTCTGAATATTGGTCACAGTGACTCCTGATGTTATAACTACATCTGTGGATTTTACAACAACCAAGTCAGCAATCTGCAGCTGTTAATAGTACTAAAACAGACTTTTCTTTTTTATCTGCTCTGTGCTTTACTGCATCGTGGCTGAATGGCTCTATTACCGACTCTGCGTTGGACTTACCCGACTTCACGCTGTGCTGAGCAGACCATGTTACCAAACTTAGCAACAAAACAAAGGGTGGAGCAGTGTGTTTCAATATTAATCCGGGTTGGTATAATGATGTAACAGTTCTTTTAAAATCATGTTTTATTTACCATGCAAGTTTTTCTCAGTAATTCTAGCCAGTGTTTACATTGCGACTCACCGATGTAATCACTGAAATTGAAAAAGATCACTGGGACTAGCAAATCATTATTTTGGGTGATTTTAACAAAGTCGACTTTAACCAGGTCCTTCCTAAATATCAACAGCAAATAAAATGCCCTACCAGAGATGGAAATATTCTAGATCACTGCTATGCAGCAAATTAAGGATGCTTATTAATCCTTTTCTCATGCTGCCCTTGGTAATTCTAACCATTCTATGATTCACTTTATTCCTGTTGTAAGAAAGACGCCATATAGCGCCCGACCCGACACAGACTTGACACGGGAGGCACGTATAAAATGAAAAGACTTTTATTTTTCTTCAGCTGGAGGGCACATCTTCCCCATGAACCCCCCAGCCACAACACAGTCCCAAGCACTAAACACTAAATCACCACACTCCTCTCTCTTTCACCACCACTCCTCCATAGCTTTGTCCACATTCCACCTGACTCTGGCCGCTGAGTGGTGGTTGCTGGCTCCCTTTTATTGGGTATTCGGAAGTGCTCCAAGTGGTTGATTGCCAACATCCGGCTGCACTTCCGGGTAAGGCGAAACTAGTGCCCAAAAGGGGCCAGCAGCTCCTGTTGCAGCAGCCCCTGGCAGCACCTGCAGAACCCCACAGAGCTGCACAGAACTCCAACCTCCATGAAGCCCTGGGGGAGTTCAAGGCACCGCTGCAACCCAGGGAGGCTGCCATCTAGCGTCCAGGGGGAGATACTGGGCTTTCCACCCTTGTCCCCTTGGCAGGTGTGGTGAAGGGGCGTCCCAGCCAAGCATGGGCCCTGGCCATCCGTCACACTGCTTACAAACAAAAGCTGAAAATGTCAGTAAAAATAAATTAAAAAGTGGACCAGCAAGGCAGTAAGTATGGGAAGGGTACTATCTAAATAAAATCTATTATTTTATTATATATTAACTGATTATATTTATCTGATCAGTTAAGTAGCAGTGGCGGTTGTTAATCAGTTTCAGCTGCTTTGGTGTTAATGAAATTAACAACAGGTACACTAGAGGGGCAACAATGAGACGACCCCCAAACCAGGAATGGTTTAACAGGTGGAGGCCACTGACATTTTTCCCTCCTCATCTTTTCTGACTGTTTTTTCACTAGTTTTGTATTTGGCTATGGTCAGTGTCACTACTAGTAGCATGAGGCGATACCTGGACCCTACAGAGGTTGCACAGGTGGTCCAACTTCTCCAGGATGGCACATCAATACATGCCATTTCCACGAAGGTTTGCTGTGTCTCCCAGCACAGTCTCAAGGGCATGGAGGAGATTCCAGGAGATAGGCAGTTACTCTAGGAGAGCTGGACAGGGCTGTAGCAGGTCATTAACCCATCAGCAGGACTAGTATCTGCTCCTATAAGCAAGGAGGAACAGGATGAGCACTGCCAGAGCCCTACAAATGACCTCCAGCAGGCCACTGGTGTGAATGTCTCTGACCAAACAATCAGAAACAGACTTCATGAGGGTTGCCTGAGGGCCTGACGTTCTCTAGTGGACCCTATGCTCACTGCCCAGAACCGTGGAGCTCAATTGGCATTTGCCATAGAATACCAGAATTGGCAGGTCCACCACTGGCGCCCTGTGCTTTTCACAGATGAGAGCAGGTTCACCCTGAGCACATGTGACAGACATGAAAGGGTCTGGAGAAGCCGTGGAGAACGTTATGCTGCCTGTAACATCGTTCAGCATGACCGGTTTAGCGGTGGGTCAGTGATGGTCTGGGGAGGCATATCCATGGAGGGATGCTCAGATCTCTACAGGCTAGACAACAGCACCTTGACTGCCATTAGGTATCGGGATGAAATCCTTGGACCCATTGTCAGACCCTATGCTGGTGCGGTGGGTTCTGGGTTCCTCCTGGTGCACGACAATGCTCTAATGTGGTGAGAGTACGCAGGCAGTTCCTAGAGGATGAAGGAATTGATACCACTGACTGGCCCCCACGCTCGCCTGACCTAAATCCAATAGAACACCTTTGGGACATTATGTTTTGGTCCATCCAACGCTGCCAGGTTGCACCTCAGACTGTCCAGGAGTTCATTAATACCCTAGTCCAGATCTGGGGGGAGATCCCGCAGGACACCATCCGTCGTCTCATTAGGAGCATGCCCCAATGTTGTCAGGCATGCATAAAAGCACATGGGGGCCATACAAACTACTGAGTATGATTTTGAGTTGCTGCAATGAAATTTCAGCAAAATTAACTATCCTGCTGCATCATTTTTTCACTTTGATTTTTGAGGTGTCTTTGAATTCAGCCCTCTGTTGGTTGATAATATTGATTTCCATCAAACAATGTGGTATACTTTCGTTCCTAACATATTACCCAGTCACCCCATATCAGTATAGATATCCAGTATGATTTTTTTTTCCCCATTGAGATCTGACGTGTTTTCAAAGTGTTTCTTTAATTTTTTTGAGCAATTTATATTAGTTTTTGTAAAGATGTTTGCATTCTAAAAAAAACAATTGTGAAGTTTAGCATGATAAGCCTTGGTTCACCCCAGAACTCAGATGACTGTGCCTGGACTAAGATTTGGCAATTGTTGAGTAATACAGGAAAGCCACATATATCTTAGAGAAAGGGGACAAAGGTGCAAAAAGAAAGTACTCAGATAAGCTATCAGGAACAGTTGTCTGCAAATGACAGTGCATTGGTCTGGAGGGGCCTTAAACAGGTCACCAACTACAGGAAACAAACATCAAACAGTGCTGCTGATCCCAGTCTGTCTAATCAGTTAAATCAGTTTTGCTGTCATTTTGAAAGACAAAGGGATATAAATCCAACTGATGGCCTCACTGTTACTACACTACACCCCTATTCTTCTCAGCTTTCCACTCCTGTCATCACTGTAAAAGACATCTGTAGCTTATTAAAAAAGCAAAATATTAAAAAAGCTGCAGGCCTAGACCTTATTTCCCTTTCCACTATGCAGGCTAGTTGTCTACATTATTTGCAAATATTTTCAACCAGTCTCTGTATACGTGGACTGTTCCTGCCTGCTTCAAGACGTCCACCATCATTCCAGCTGCAAAAAAATCAAAGGTCACAGACTTAAATGACTACAGACCAGTAGATTTAACCTTTCGGGTAATGAAGATTTTTGAGCACCTTAATTACCTTAAGCATGCTACAAGAGACTGGATCCATTTCAGTTTGCAAACTGGTCTGTGGACGATGCAGTGAATTTAGTTCTGAGCTTTATTTACCATCACGTTGATAAGTTAGGGGCATTTGAGAGGATCTTGTTTGTGGACTTTTGCTCTGCTTTCAATATAACCATCCCAGAACTCCTAGATAAGAAAGTCACCCTGTTCAGACTTCCTAGTTCAATCTGCCATTGGATCACAGGCTTTCTTACTGATAGGAAACAGTACGTGCAGTTGGGCACACACGTGTCTGACCCATTAACCCTTAGTACTGATGTACCACAGGAATGTGCCCTTTCCCGACTACTCTTCTCTCTTTATAGAAATGACAGTACCTCTGGCGATTCGTCTATCAAACTTCTTATATTTGCAGATGTCATAATAATAATAGGCCTCATTTCAAATAATGATGAGTCCATATACAGACAAAATGTGAAAAATCTGACATTGTGGTGCTATCATAATAATTTGAACCTTAACATTCAAAAAACTCAGATGATCATAGATTTCAGGAAACCTGTCACCTGTTCACCTATCATTTGCTATAAATGGCTCAGCCAATGGGATGATAGAATTAATTAAGAATTTAAGTTTATAGGCACTGTACTGTTACAAAACCTTAAGTGGGACAATAACATCACACTCATTATTAAGAAACCCCATCAGAGAATGTTCTTTTTGCATCAGCTGCAGAAATTCAACTAAGCAATATCGCTACAATTCTACACAACCTTCATCGAGTCTATTCTGACCTCATCTCTAACTGTCTGGTTTGGTCCTGCCTCTGTTCAGGCTAAGGCTAATCTGCAATGCATCATCAAAGCCTGTGAAGGGAGCATAGGCTGTAACTTACCGCACATTGAAGTCCAGGGTAAGTAATAGGGCCATAAAGACCATACAGAGAAACCTAAAACAACATGTCACCTAAACAGATTTTTCCTACATTCAGTTATTCTTACTAATCAGGTAGAGCTTCTACTTAGTATCTATGTATTCCTGCCCACTAGACTGCCTAGACATTTTAATCCTACTATCTCTTTATTTTTTTGTATTGCTTTTGTATGCTGCATCATATTTTATTACTTTATATTTTATCTTCTTATATCGTGGGCGGCACGGTGGCACAGTGGTAGTGCTGCTGCCTCGCAGTTAGGAGGCCCAGGTTCGCTTCCCGGGTCCTCCCTGTGTGGAGTTTGTATGTTCTCCCTGTGTCTGCGTGGGTTTCCTCTGGGTGCTCTGGTTTCCTCCCACAGTCCATAGACATGCAGGTTAGGTGGATTGGCGATTCTAAATTGGCCCTAGTGTGTGCTTGGTGTGTTTGTATGTGTCCTGCAGTGGGTTGGCAGCCTTCCCGGGATTGGTTCCTGTGTTGGCTGGGTTTGGCTCCAGCAGACCCCCGTGACCCTGTGTTCGGATTCAGCGGGTTGGAAAATGGATGGATGGATCTTCTTATATCTATCTTTTGTATTCTGTATTATCCTTGTTTGTTGCACCAATAGTATCAAGCCAAATTCCTAGTACACATTAATGTACCTGGCTGATAAACTGAATTCGTATTCTGATTCGAAAGTGAATTTCTATTTTTGGTTATTTTGCTATGTGAGTGTGTTCATTTTAATTGTTTATTAATTAATTTATTTATTTAAATAACTTCTGTAAAAAGCCACATTTCTCAAATAAAGTTTCTTCTATCTACGCAATTGCATTTGCTTTAAAGGTATAGGGATCCTTATACAGCCAGACATTTGTTGCAGGCTGAGATTGTGCACTTCATGCACCTTATTGGTTGTGTATTCAGTTTTGCCCTTCATCATTTTTCAGCAAAAACTGAATGCAACAGAATGTATTATCACATTTTGGTATTTCATTTGTGGCTGCTCAATTATGACAAATATGTTCTTAGATTTTTAATATAACAGATGTTTGAATATAAGGTAGTGTGGCAATGTGTTACATGTTGATTAGTGCATGCAAGTAAGAATTTCACTTTACTCAGTATATGTTTCAATAATGAAAGTATAAACCTAAAAACATTGCTAGTAGTTTAAAATGAGGCATAGCTTGCTAACTTACTGTACTGCACCATGCTTGCCAGTATGTGGGTTTGACCATGCTTTGGATTCTTATTACAGTATGAAACCTGGATTCTAATGTGCATGTAGGATACAAAGCATATTTTTGTAGACCATTTGATTTTTTTTCCCACTATGAAAAGTGCATTGTGCAAAATACCTTTTAAAACTGGGACACATCCTGTATGCTGTCTATTCACCAATGGGGGATCCTGTTTATTTACTTTGCATCCCTGTTATACACCTTTTGCAACAACATTTGTCATTTCCATCTATTTTAATAATTCTGATTGAAACAATGAGGTACCAATAGATGTCAAACAAGCAAGTTACAATTAATTGAAAAGAAATTAATTAGTAAGTAAAACAGGGCATTAATTAGGAAAAGGGTTAGAATGAAAACCTGCAACCACTGCGGCCCTCCAGAACCAGAGTTTGAGAACCCTGATTTAAAGGTACTTAAGCATGTACAGTGTTTGCACCTTTTGATTTGCTTTAAAATGTTTATTTTTGTCTTTTTCTTCAGTTTGTTTGCGTACTCACAGTGTTATGAGAATCCAGTTAAGTTTGCTTCACTAAGAGTTTGGCAAAAATTGCAGACTTCGTTAGCAGACTTCACTGAACTCTGCAATATGCATCAAATACAGTGGAGTAGGAGGAAATTAACTAGTTTGTGTGTGTGTTATAGTCATTCAGTGGTCTTTTAAGTGTCCCTGAAGGCTAGGGAAATGTCTCCCAACTATATTATATCAATTATTGTGGCTAAAAATGTGACCTGAGCTTTGACCAGGCAGTTCTAACCACTGTACCAGCTTGCCTCAAATCACAAAAGACATAGACTGAATGATAACCACAAAAAATACAAAATAGCAAATGGCCACAAACAAAAAATAAATTAAAAACAGATGTCACTGCTCTAACAGAATTCCAATTTTTAGGCACTAATTGGCTGTGCCACAAAGTGGTGGTATAGGATTGGTAGGTTCCACTGTTTAAAATCACTGCTAGAATGCATTTTTCTTTCTAATCTATCTGAGCAGATGCTTTGCACTTTTTGGTTCTATTAAAAAGATAGAAATGCATTGTATCATGTAATAATTATGCTGTTATTATTATTATTTTGCAGGGTCTCAAATATTTTCTGACTCAGGTAGTGGGAGGTGGTAGGCTTCTTCAAGGTTTATTTCGACTTGTTTCTGCACCACATGGCTAATTGCACAAGCATTCAACTTACTTGCAAAATTAGGCATGTGCAGTGTTAAGTGACTGAGTACACAGGTATTAGTGCTTTATATGTGGTGTCAATACTCATAATATTTTGAATATGGTCTGATAAAGTAGCCCTCAAATAAAAATATTGTTTGTGTTTATTTTAAATGCATGAGGGGTGCAAATCACACTTGTCTACCAGTTGGGTTGTAACGTCACCAGTGGCTGCTGGTGAAAAAAATTTGTTCAGGGGAGCAGTTTTTGGGGGGACAAACTCAAGCAGCACTTATCTATTATGTAGTACCTTTCACATCTATCTATCTAGATACTGTAGGTATTCACACAGAAATTAAACAAATACAGTCAGAACCAATTGTTTATTGATGTTAAACCCATTACATCACCTATGTGTGAAGTGGGTCAGGCAGCAATGCAAAATGTGAGGCGGAGTATGAACATTCTGTGTATGGCTGCTATAGCTATGTGAAAATCCGCGAAGTAGAAACCATATGTTTATATGGTTATTTTTATATTGTCATGCTTGGGTCACAGATTTGCGCAGAAACACAGGAGGTTGTAGAGAGACAGGAACGTTATTCAAACACTGCAAACAAACATTTGTCTCTTTTTCAAAAGTTTAAACTGTGCTCCATGACAAGACAGAGATGACAGTTCTGTCTCACAATTAAAAGAATGCAAACATATCTTCCTCTTCAAAGGAGTGCGTGTCAGGAGCAGAGAGGAAAGCAAACAAATCAATAGGGCTGTTTGGCTTTTAAGTATGCGAAGCACCCCCTCCGTCAGGAGCAGGGAGAGAGAGAGAGACAGAGAAAAACAAACTGAAAAATCAATACGGGCCCTTCGAGCTTTTAAGTATGTGAAGCACCGTGCAGCATGTCGCTTCACGAAGCAGCTGCACACAGAAGGTAGCAACGTGAAGATAATCTTTCAGCATTTTTAGACGAGCGTCCGTATCGTCTAGGTATGCGAACAGCCCCCCTGCTCACACCCCCAATGTCAGGATCAGAGAAAGTCAGCGCAAGAGAAAGAGAAAAGTAAGCTGGGTAGCTTCTCAGCCATCTGCCAATAGCGTCCCTTGTATGAAATCAACTGGGCAAACCAACTGAGGAAGCATGTACCAGAAATTAAAAGACCCGTTGTCCTCAGAAATCCGCGAACCAGCAAAAAATCCGCGATATATATTTAAATATGCTTACATATAAAATCCACGATAGAGTGAAGCTGCGAAAGGCGAAGCGCGATATAGCGAGGGATCACTGTATTCATCGAACAAGGTCAACAAGCACAACATATTCACTTTGAAAAATGCTTTAGTAAATTCTGCCAGTCAACACTAGTTATGTGGTGTGTAGTAGATAATGTCTTTACAATGCCACCTTTAAAGGAACTACATTTGTCCAGTCACATTTGTAGAGTCTGTACATTGGTTAGTGACATTGTAGGCGCCATTTTATTTATAGGTGAATGAGGAGCATGACTTTCTTATCAAAACTGTGTTCCATGAAAGCAAGGAGAAACTCTTCTAAGTTGTTACAATCTTAGGGCTGTAAATGAAAAATGAAAAGAACAAAATAGAGTTTTAAACTGAAAAAAGACAAAAATAATGTAATACTTTATATTAAGTGTTAGTTATTACTTTGGATTAACACACTAATTCCTCAGGGGTTTCCTGTCAAACAACAGGACATTAGTACAGTGTACTTACTTTTCAACTTATGTAACAGCATATGTACTGTAAATCTTCAGTTAGGCCCTAAGAATAAAAAAATAGGCCGTCACCCATATATTTGCTAAAGTTACACAGAAACTTTATAATAATATCAAATAAAAGTGCTGTTAGGCTCATAATAACTGAGTAATTACATTGTAAATGTGCTGTAATAAGAGTTACTTAATATAAAATGTTAACGTTTACTATGAAAAATAATTAATTCTAGCTTTTAAGAATGTAAAGAGGATATGACATTAAGAATAGGTAGCATGGTGGGGTAGTGGTTAGTACTGCTGCTTCACAGCTCCAGAGTTACTGGCTAGAATTCCGTGCCAGTCATTATCTAAATACAATTTGTGCATTCTCTACCAGCCCCATATCTGCTCATGCTCAGACATTATAAAGATGTGCAGCTTATATGACTGGTTACTATAAATTGGTCCCTTATACAGTAAATGTCTGCATGAGATTACCTTGCAATGGGTTGGTAGCATATCCAGTGTGGTTTTCTGCTTAGTATTGGACAAAGCAGGTAATGAAAATTGACGGATGGATGAAAAGCACTTAGAAAACTCAACAACCAGATAGTATCAGGAAAGGAAAATTGAGTTTAAATCTAATATTTGAGAAGACTTCATTAGTACCAAAGAAAGGCGAAAGGTTTGTTTTTTGACCTGCTAATGACCTTGACACTCTTCATTTTACAGGTTTAGGTTTTCTCTTTGTTTAGATGCCTTGGTTTAGAGAGGTTTACCAGCTTTGATTTTAGAAAGGAAGCGGTTGCCTCTCAAGAAATAAAATATCAATCTTATGACATAAAACTTATTTTTATTTATCTGGTCAGCTAGTTTGTGACACTAGTATTAAATTCGTTAAGGATTCTTGTTATTATTTTGTCTGTTGTTTTTTGATTTAGGATGTGTTTACCATAGTTCTGATAAGTCTGGCATAGCTATTCATTTAGACAGCAATCCTATTGTGAGTGCAATGACCTCAGTTCTTACTGGGTGTCTGAAATTGTGTTCCCCTCCTAGCATTTCATCATCAAATGGCATATGGTTGTGGTTTTACATATTTTGCACAAGATGTCCTGGAAGGCCTTTCATCATTTTACTGGGAAAATAGGCATGGCTTTATACATTGTCTATGCTACAGACTATTGCTTCTTTGGTGTACTTTCAACAAAGGCAAATCCCCTAGACAACAATGCCAATTGTCAGTACAACTGTTCAGCCCTGGTGCATAGCTTTGTGTGGAGAAACAGTGCAGTGGCACAAATATTCCTGTGAAGATATAAGCAGGTGTTTCCTTTACAGTTTAAAACCAAAAAGGTACATTAATCTAGAAAGTGACATATTGCATGAATTCAACATTAGTAACAGCAACTCAGTCTAAAATTATACTTGTTCTATATATGTAGTATGGTAAAAGGCATAATTTTGTAACAAAGATATTTCAAAATGTATTTTTAAAATGGCTACACAAAAAATATTTGTACTAACAGCACAAAAAACTTTTTTAAAAATAATACAATAGGAAAGTTTTTCTTTCTCATTTGACTTATACATCATATGGAGGACTAGTCGTCTTCCTCTTACATAGGATACTTTATGAAATTCTTCCTTGAATAAACACAGACTTTTTTTGTTTTAAAATCCATTATTTTACAATCCATAATGTAGCATATACAAAAAAAGCTTGGTTGATCAGAAAATACATAAGCAGTCAGTACTTTATTTTATTGCATTGTTTTAATACTAGACAAGTACCCAGTGTACACCACAGCAGAGACATTAAGGACACAATTCCTCTTTAATAAACCAAGTATGATTTAATATGGCTTTATGTTTGAACTTCTTTCTATCTTATTTTATTAGCACAATGTTTTCCACTCTTGGTGTTCTTTGCATCAATCATTATGTTTTCATTGCTGTACTTAACTCACATCCATAATATTTGAAAAATGCTATGACATATTTGAAGAAGGCTACTCCAGACTTCCTTGCATATCCTAAAGATGTGTGGTTGAGAACAGTCCGTGTGAGTGACTGTCGCTGGCACCTCATCCAAGCCTGGCCTCTGCTCTTTACTTTCTGCAGCTGAGATACAGCTGACTTTGTTCTTCTGCATCAATGAATTGGATTGAGTGAGTTCAAAAACAGACAGATCTAGTATCACCTTTGCACATTCATTTTTTTCTTTGCACACAAACGTGGATCCTAACCTGGAATGTTAGTTCATTGTACGTCAGGACCATATATTTATACTTGCAATTCAGAGTACACAACCTTAATGACATGTATTTGGTCTTAAAAAATAGCCCTATGTAAACTCACACAAATGTTACAATTCAACATAGAGAACAAAAGGAAGGAAATCAAAATTGCTGTATGTGAGTTTGCTCTCTGACAGATATCCATTTTGTCCAATGTTGATTCCTGCCTTTAGTGAATAGTGCTATTAAGGATAAATTGAATTAAATTTTTTTTTTCCATGGAAGCACAATGGTTAGCGCCGATGCCTTGTGTAAGGAGAACAGAAAGTAAGCCTTTTTGTGTTTTCTATTAAATACAGTAAAGTTACTGTATGTATTTTAACACATTTTTGTTTATCATGGTGCTGTGTTGTGTGTTGATTGGATATGTAAGTAAAATTTTTCCTTTATTGTGTACACTTGGCAATATTACTACTACTTAGTACAACTGCTGGTTCTGATACTGAGAGAATATGAAAGCTTCAATGAAAGCTGGAATCAAACCTGTGGCCAAAGTGCAATGAGCCAATGCTACACACTATGTTAATGCTGTGCTTTTGTCTTTAAGAAAAAAAATCAGAGATGCAATTTCAGGGAAAAATGTATGTTGAGTTGAGCGATGGCTCACAACTACCCTGTGTGCATGGGACTATTAAGAGTGTCCTGTAACAGACTGACATACCATCCCTTGCTAGCTAGCTAGCTCTGTGTTTACTGCCTTGAGGTTAGGTTTCATTTAACTGCTACTCTGAAATGGATATACAAGAAAGGATAGTGATGTGTGTAAAACGTATAAACTGATTATTCTTTAGTTTAAGATGAAATATTTTCTGAAAAAGATGCAAATATATGCACTGCTCTTTTCCCATACATTCAAAAGTCTAATTAAACTAAACTAAAACAGTTGGATTTACAACAAATACTCAATTCCTTTATAATAACGAATAGAACCATAACTGCTGTACGTACAGCCTTATAAATATATGACTTCTAAACAATGTGACATTTAACATTTTTCAGTGTGTATCTCCTATACCAAATTTCGAGCATATTGCCCTACAAACAAAAGTAAGATACATAAATTGGTTAGAAAATAAAGATGAAACTGTCATTGCCCTCTGTGAAGCTGTGCAAAGGTATTTACTTAGAGACTGTAAATCTGCTCACTCAAAAACGTGAAGCCTTCATTCTTGGAATTAGGTTGTGCTCTCCACTTTACATTACTCAGTGGAATTGTGCACTTAACAACATGTGAGCAAAACCTTATCTTATGCTGGAGATTTGGATAAAATTAGTGAATATAAATACACATGGGCAAAAAGTCAAGATTGTATAGAGCTAAGGCAAATCAGAAGTCAGGAAACATCAAATGTAAAATTTTTGTGCAAAATTTCAGGGTAACATCTTAGTAACTTTCATTAGTAAAGCTTTGCACACCTTTACAATGGGTGAATGGGTCCCACTTTAGATTAGGCTGTACAAAAATATCTTCAACTAATAAATAAATAGGTTAATCAGTCATTAACAGACATTATAGAATCCTTCACTGATTCCTCCTTCAGGAAAAGGATTACCATAATGTGAATTATCATTTAATAACTTTCAAAACTATTTGAATATACATGAAATTAAAATCTGTGAAGCATTATATAATTTTTAAATCAGTAATGAATTAAAGTTATTGTAAAGTGTTACCAATGAATAAATAAACTCCAGAGTAAATACCATCACATAAAATGATGACCGTCACTGGTAATATCAAAAAATGTGTGGGTCTGCATTCAGGAAACCTTCAAAGTATAATCAGAAACTCAAAAATGAAATGGGGTTAGCAGAAAAGTGCAGACTAAATACAATACCATGATAATGATATACTGTATTTGTAAATTCTACTTTCCACAAGGTTTACCAGATACATTACCAATAACGCATTGGCGAAAAGTCAGTGTTAAACTATCCTTTCTTTTGTTTATCAATCAATAGCCTACTCAATGAAAAAATAGAAGTTTGTGGCTATAATGCATATTCACTTACCCTGACCTATTCTGTCTCCCAATTCCAGTTCTTAAACTGCCATTCTGTGCAGTTCAGTACAATTATAGTGGAATAACGATTTTTCCAGACATACCTGATTAAATAGTTCCCCCCAAATCTTTTATCTCCACTCTTTGCGGTCCTGGCTATCATCTGGGATGATACAGAATAATCCCATATCATCTAACACTACCTCAATGTATTTCTTCTTTGGCCTTCCTCTGGGCCTCATCCACTCTTCTTTCCTTTATGGTATACCTCTTCACCCAATTATCCACTGCCTTGTGATCCATATGGCTAAATCACCCTCTTTTTTACGCAGCATAACACCTAACACCTTCACACCAAGTCTTTCTTTAATCTTGTCTTTCACTTTGCTCTTACTCTGTGAAATCCAGACATCCATCTGATCATTCTTACCTCTTATATTACTTTGTTTTATGTTCCACTTTTATTCTCCTTTGAGATTACTACTCCTCTTTCAACTTTCATAAATTTACTCTTCAATACTAGAGAGGCTCCTTTAGAAGTCAGAATGGTGGATAGCTCCCAGAACGTCTTCTATACACGTCTTGGCATTGCTATCACTGCAGTGCCAGAACTTCCTTCTGCGCTCAATATGTTGCCAAAACAAGAAACTTCACTGCTTTCTCCAAAACAGCTCCATTGGTGATATCTAAACATACACTTACTATATCAGTATTTTGCACCCCTTTCACACACTTTCTACAAAGGTCACACTTACCATCTAGAAACTACCTTTCACTCCACTGCATCTTTTATGCATTCTCTTTTGGTAAAACATGCATTGGGCTGATTTTCCTCATTAACTTCACACCACACAGCCATGCATCCATCTCTTCTATACCTCCTATCTTTTCATTTCCAACCATCACTTTGGTCTTTCAAGTATTTATGTTGAGCCATTTTGCTTCTAAGTTAGCTTTCCAATTCAGTATCTCCTCTTTCAATATTCCACTTCACATTTGCTATAAAAATAAGCATACAAAAGCTCCCATGGCAATGCTTCTCTGCACTTTTCTGGTCACCTGCTAAATCGCTATCATGAAAAACAATGGACTCAAAATGGATCCCTGGTGTAGTCCTACCTTAATCTCAAAGGTTTCACTTTCCCATCTGCTACTGTGTTTCCCTGAAAATAAGACAGGGTCTTATATTAATTTTTGCTCCAAAAGACGCACTAGGGCTTATTTTCAGGGGATACCTTATATTTATTCATGTACAACAATATATATTTATCCAAATACAGTCATGTCATCTTCTTCTGGAATATCGTCATAACTCTCCACATTCATACCCTGAATTTCAGCCTGAATTTCTTGCTACTCCAGCCACTTTGAGGATCCTCCCGGATCAATGTGCGCGCTTCGATGTTTGATGAATGGTTCGATGTGGTGAAGCAAAATGCCAACATACAAATGGATTAGAGGTTCTTTGATATTCAAGCATTGCATATTCACGATCGTAATGACAGGATACATTTTAAAAATCTTCTGTGCCGTCTTTTTTTTTTTTTTGCACCTTTACAATACCATCAGAATGTATGGTGATGTATTTGAGCCACAGAGAAAAAGAAATTAAGGACATAATGAAAATGTTTATTTTGTGATTAAAGTGGGAATGTCAGCTTTAAACTTGAAATATCCTCTTTAATCCCGTAGTTTACGTTGTCATTAAAGCAGACCATTGTAAACATCATCTTAAAACCGACCCAGTTGTTAATCGCTATGCTCTTCTGGAGCGTCCTCCTGCATTGACAGCAGCAGCAAGCAGCATCGCCATACAGAACACATTAAATTTATAATATTTCAGCTCTCTGCACATTTAGAATTCTTAGATTTATACATGATATCACTTTCATGATAAAATACATTAAAATATATATGTTACATTTTAGGCCTACAGATAAATCGTTAACTTTGCTTAAAAAACGAATACTGTTAATAGTTACACATATGGGGTGGCACGGTGGCAGAGCGGTAGCGCTGGTGTCTCGCAGGGAGTCACGTCCCTTGTGATCCCTGCCTGGAATTTGCATGTTTTCCTGATGGGTTTCCACAGTGTGCTCAGTTTTCCATCCAAAGATATGCAGGTTTGGGGATTTGGTGAAGCTACAATGACGTTAGTGTATGTGTGTGTTTGTGTTCACCTTGCGATGAGCTGATGCCCTGTCCAGAGATTTTGTTTCTGTCTTGCACTGATGCTGCTGGAATGGGCGCATACCCGAATTAATTGATTAATCATTAAACATCCTTTGCAGAGATATTGTGGCAAGGTGTCCTCAAAATTCAGTGGATGTTTTGGGCACACGCATCACATCGCGTGAAGTATAAACCTGGCCTTAGGCACCTTACTTTTCAGCTGACGATCTTGACTAGGGCTTATTTTTGGGGTAGGGCTTATATTACAGAACAGCCTGAAAATCATGCTAGGGCTTATTTTCGGAGTAGGGCTTATTTTCGGGGAAACACAGTATCTTGACTACCACATGTGCTTCTTCACACATTGACCTCACTGCAGACACTAATCATTTACCTCCATTTTACTTTTGTCAATGCATGCCTCACCACCACTAGTGGCAGCCTGTCAAATGTCTTCTACAGATCTACAAATGTATACATCTTCTTTCCCTTCACCAGATGCTTTTCCTGCATTTGTCTGATAACAAACATTGCATGTGTTGTTCCCTTCCCATACATAAAACCAAACTATAGTTCGGTAACTTTCACCTGATACCTTTTCTCTAGTACACTCTCAAACCAATTCATTACCTGCCTCACAAGCTAGATTGCTTGACAGGACCCAGTGGATAACCCATTGGAATGAGTACACTTCTTTTTCAGTCTTTAGGAATACTGCCTTCACATAACATCATGTAGCAAATTCTGTTCTTTAATTTTATCAAAAGGATACTGATAAGAAATGAGCAATACAGACATATGTGCAAACAGCATTGAATGGTAAAGGGGTGCTTACTTCGCTGCCATTTTCATTTGGGTGCTCATTCATTTGGAAAACTATTTCTCAGTAACTTATTTTCATTATTTAGTTTAAATTATCATTTCTGTTTTCTTATAGAATAATACAATTTCATCAAACCCATATACTAATATGACAATAAGTGCAGAGGTTATATTATAGTACCTCGAATGTAGCAACGTTGCTGATTCTCAAAGATGTAGCTGTGGCTGCTGCTGACTCTAAATATATGGCTCACCAAAAACTTCAAACTCTAAATGAACCAAGTTGATTTCTCATGGGCAGATCAGGGACAATTTAATACAAGAACATTGTACAAAACTTGATTTTTTCTTTTACAGTTTTATTTCTATTCAAAAGTACATACTGTATATCAGCAGAAGGTAAAATATAGAAGTGGGTTCTACAAGCAGATTCACATCTGTAATGAGAGCAGTTCTGAGAACTGTGGGATTTTGTGAACAATTGCTGTTGTGTGGCCTTTGAACTGAAACAGTACAGCTTTTTTTCACATTACTGATAGCATAGCAGTGCAATGACCCTTGTATACAATGGTATAAGATGATTATGTAATTAAACAGAAGTGGCTTTTATAACAGATAAACAATTGTCTTTATCTTTTTGTTAGTATCTTATTTCAACCTAGTGGCAGTGTAAAAATTATCATTAACATTTTTATTTGGAATTAAGTGTATAGATCAGGGTTATTCAATTACAAATTCAGTTGGGCCAGATTTTCAAACCAAGAAATTTTGCTGGGCCAGACATTTTCAGTGGCTGGTAAGCAGCAGGTAATGGCAAATTTTAAACCAAAACAAATAAAGATATCGAAAAACAAGCAATGTTTATTCATTGATTCCCTTTTAATTTTGGTCACATCTGACACAGGCACATCAACAAGTGCATAAAAAACAACAAAAAAAGCTATAACTGAACGGAATCGGAGGTAGTAGCAATACCTTTTCCACTTTTGAAATGAAAAATAAACATTTTAGACATATCTGACCTAGTCTCATTTCAAAGTGCATAAAAATAAAATAGTGCACAGTATTAGCAATTAAATATGTTTCCCTTTAGAAATAAAATAAATATTTTAGTCATACATGACCCAGGCACATCATAAAGTTCATTTAACAGAATAAAAAAGAACTATCAATACTATCAAAGCTGTCAGTGCACAAACCCATAACAAGTGATAACAGTAACTAACACATATGAATATGTCTACATCACACTGAGGGAACACAGGTTTGTTTTAAATCACCACATGTAAACAAAACGATGGCAGTACACATGCGTTGCATTTGGATCAAGTTGGAGGTACTGTGACAGTATATAGAGGCCAAGAATCCTGGTGCTACATGTTTCACTTATTTGGTGAAAAAAAAAACATTTAAACTTTGAAATTGACAAATTGTTAAATATAACAATTCCTTGTATTTATATAGCACTTTACTCACTATTCAAAAAGCTTTGCAAACTTCATGCAAGGAATGCCCAGGACATGAACCCAGCATCTCCTTCTTGTGAGGCAGCAGCACTATCATTATGCCACCTGTATAGGCATATTATACTGTATAATATTGTGCTTGATAGTTTAAAAGCACAAACATAAAACTTCCGAAACTGAAGAATATTAACTGCAGGATAATAACAAGCTCTACATTCTACAAAAAAAAGTTACGTAATCCTGCAAAGCAATCAGCGCCTAATTTGATTTGAGTTTTAAAGAAAATTACAAACTTTTTGCATGTTTTCATCAAATGCAATCTTTCTAATGCATTCTTTGCTTTGAGTGTCTATGACTGATCGTCATCCTTTTTAATAGCCATGAATCCCCAGGATCGAAATATGTGAGTGGAGGGCAAACCAATCATATGAAGAGAAGTGCAGAGACAGTGCTTGCCAGTAATGAGGCTCTCTTTGGAGTAATAATTCGATTCATTTGCAACAACCCACGTTTGCACTCAACCAGCTGTCGCGGCTGAGGTACCGTCACATAAGAAGAAAAAAAAAAAAACTGTATCATAGACTACTACTACCACTTCCAGACACACATTGTGGGATGAATGTTGCTAGGCTATGCAAAGTGTTACATTCATAGTCCGTAGTACTGTATGAATTTATGTAGGAATTTCTGAAGGCTCATGAAAAGTGTTTTTCTCACTTTTTCTCTGTATTTGTGACGGGACCATGGGCCGGGCCAGTGGGCCACTCAGAGGTTGCCTCTGGGCTGCATGTGGCCCACAGGCTGCCATTTGACTAGGTTGGGTATAGATAATTCTCAATTAATATCTGTCACCTGTTATTGGTTCCATATTTCAGAAGAGTTGGACATACCTTCCTTTTCCATTATTACTAATGTGCGCTCTATAGATGATACTCATCAATAAAGAAAAACTGATTTTCTAAGTGTATGACTTATTAATCACAAGACTCACTATTACATACAGCATTACTGGATCTTAAGGTGGTATAAAATAAGCACAAAACACAGATAAAGACTTGGAGTATCCACCCTGTATCCTTTACAGACTGAGTTCAAAATGGAACCGAATGCAATGGTTATGATGGTAGTTTATATGAAGAGTAGACAGAAAGAGGCAGGTCCAGAGGCACAGGAACTGAAAGTGATGTTACAGGAGCCAGAAGTGACGTCAGAGGACTCTAGTTCAGCCTGCTAGTCTGCAGAAGGAAAAAGAGAGAAAGGATTAGTGAACAGCGCCAAACCCTGGCTTGTCATGTAAGTACAATTATTCAAGCCAATAAACTGTCTCCCATGCACAAGTGTGTGACACTGGCTCCTCTATTCCTTCCATCCATCCTTCTGGTGGACACCCAGACAAATCCTCATCACCCCAGGAGTTGCTTAACTCCAGCTAGCTAAAAGCACAGATGATATTTGAGAAATGCCAGTGTACCTTTTACAACTATGCAGTTATTCTGTATTTGCAGAAGGAATCAATTGATATCCTAAATGCACAAGTAGCTTCAATAAATTTGCTACTTATAATGTATGAAGAAGGATGCTAACATAATGTTACATCCATCCATCCATCCATCCATTGTCCAACCCACTGAATCCAAACACAGGGTCACGGGGGTCTGCTGGAGCCAATCCCAGCCAACACAGGGCACAAGGCAGGAACCAATCCCAGGCAGGGTGCCAACCCACCGCAGGACACACACAAACACACCCGGGCCAATTTAGAATAACCAATCCACCTAACCTGCATGTCTTTGGACTGTGAGAGGAAACTGGAGCGCCCGGAGGAAACCCACACAGACACGGGGAGAACATGCAAACTCCACACAGGGAGGACCCGGGAAGCGAACCCAGGTCCCCAGGTCTCCCAACTGCGAGGCAGCAGCGCTACCCACTGCGCCACCATGTTACATCCAGTCACATAGTTATTCAAAAAATTATGAAAGTACAAAACGAACATGTTTTAAAAATATCTTTCTATCAAACATGGGAGAGGAGATTATTCAGTTTATCAAGCCCATTTGTTTAGCTAATAGCTAAGCTGTCACAATATCTTATCCAGATTCTTCTTAAAGGTTGTCAATATTTCTGTTTCAACTACATGTTCAAGGGTCCCACAACTCTCTGTGTAAAGAAGTGCTTAGTGGCTTCAATTTTAAATGCACTTCCCATTAATTTCCTCTGGTGTCCTCAACTTGACTCACCTCTAAGCTGAAAGAATTCTGTTGGATCTACTTTATCAATGCCTTTGAGGATTTTAAATTCCTGGATTAGGTCCCTATGCAGTCTCCTCTGCTTGAGACTAAACAGAACTGCATACAAAACACCAATTGCACTCTTACTAGTGGATTATATAATTTGATAATTATTTGCCTATTTAATTGCTTCTGTGTATTACTTAGTCGATGAAATTGTTGTGTCAACATATACCCTTAAATCCTTTCCAGAGGTTGCTTCCTGTATGACAGTGTCTCCCATCTTGTATTTATAATTGATGTTTCTTTGGCCAGCTTGTAGCACTTTGTACTTTTCTACATTAAACTGTATTTTCCAGGTGTTCACCCATTTCTGAAAGTTGTCCAGGTCTTTTTGAATTCTTTTTGCTGCCTCCTTGTTTCTTCAAAAATATGTAAAAGATTGGTTTGGCAAGTCCCTCCTCTCATAAACTCATACTGACTGCTATTTAGAATCTTATTTTCATTTATGTAATTTTCTAATTTATTTCTTATTACAGTTTCCATAATTTTGCATGACACATAAGTAAGACTAATTGGTCTGTAAATACTAGGATGCATTTTGTTGCCCTTCTTAAAGATTGGGGTCATGTTTGCAACTTTTCAGTTCTCAGGTACTTCTCCTTTCTGAAATGACTGCTCAAATATGGCTAACAAGGGTTTATAGATGAAGTCTTTCATTTCCTTCAATGCAATTGGTAAGAAGCCAACAGGTCCAGGGGTTTTATTAGTCTTCAGTGTATTCTGCGCTTGAACCACATCTGACTCTTCTATTTTAAAATGTAAAAAGTCAGAGTTTGATTTTACTTCTGTATCTGGTATTCCACTTGTTTCTTCCTTTATAAATACTGGGGTGAAATATTTGTTCAGTTCATTTGCTATTTCCTTCTCATTTTCAATGATTTGTTCATTTGTATCCCTAAGGTTTCTTAAATTATCTATTATTGTCTTTTTACTGGAGTAGTACTGAGAAAATTGCTTGCTGTTTGTTTTGCTTTCTCCAGCAATTTTTATTTCAGTTTCTCTTTTGATGTTTCAATTGCTTTTTCTGATTTCTTGCTGCAGTTTCCAGGATTCCTCTATGTCAGAATTATCTGGCATTTTAAAAAATTTTCTTGTAAAGTGATCTTTTCAGCTTTACTTCATAATATTTATCCATTTTGGCAGATTTTTTTAGTCTTTTTGTTTTATTGCTTTTCAAAATAAAAGCTTATTTGCAAGGTCCTGAGGACCGGCAGCACTGGGTGCATGACAATAAATTAGTCATGGATGTGATGCTAGCACAGTAAAGAGTACACTCTCTCACATGCTTGCATTGATCCATTTCAGATAAGTTTGTAATCAGCCCGTGAAAGCAAACTGAAGCTCACAGAGAAAAGCCCACACAGGCATTGAGAGAACATGTAAACTGCATTCTGAGGACAAGGAAGGGAGAAGGGACAGGCTCTGTTTCACAACAGGTGGAAATTCAGACTGTGTCATTGTGGCTGCCAGCTGTAAACTTATGGACATTTAGCAATGTGGATTTCCTCTATTGTCTATTTTCACAATGTTAGTACATCAAAAAAGTAGTATGCTTAATTAGTTCCTCTATAGTACAGAACATTTGCATTAACGAGCATGAAGTATGGAATACACTTACAGATAATGTCTAATATAGCTAAAATGACAAAAAAAGCAAAAAAACTATTGAAACTGGAATGCCATGGAAAATAATAAGAACAATATGCAACATCACAAAATGAAAATATTTAGCTAAACACAGTATTGAAATTGGAGTACAGTACCTTGTGAACACAAGCACAACATGATGCCAACATATACCATATGACTTAGCCAAAATTTGAAATAATTTGTCTGGAGCTGTGAAGAAGTAGTGGTAACCAAGGTAATTCTTATTGCATTGTGTACATGGTACAGTTAAATTCCTCTTGCGTGTCCGTCCAACATGCAACACTTCACCACTAACTGGTGTCATGATTAGTCAAATGTGGACCTTACCTGAAACCTCTTGATTCCTCTGTTGCCAAAAGTGAATACTTCAGGAATTAACTGGAATATAGGTATGTGTGAACAAAGCTGGGGTCAAGTATCCTGTATCTTGATGTTGCACCATTCATAAGAGATGTATTGCTAAAGTTTGTTTGTATTGTTTTGCATGAAATTACATTTTCAACAGTAGCAAAAATAAAACTGTTGAAAAATCATAATTGTCTATATTTAAAAAAATTGCCTTAATGTGCATTAAATTAATTTTTCATACTGTAAACTCAATGCAATGCATACCTTTTTAGAAAATTATCCTACTGTATGGAATGTGTCCTCAATTCAGGCACAGCTTGAGCATAAATGAGAGGCAAATATATTAAAAAGAGAAACTATTAAAAGGATTAATATTACAAATTAATGATATACACAAATCATGACCTTCTAGCAGCACAAACATAAAGAAATAATAATCATCCAGCTTAGCATGTGGTCACACAAGCTAATTAGCATGATATCTTATTCAACAAATAAGGCAAATATTGGAAATAATCATTATAGGCATATGCTTCTAATATTTTAAATTAAACATGTAAACAATCATTGAAGTGTATGGTCAAATACTAGTCTTTGTGCCCTCTTAGCTCATTTTTCATAATTTTAATGTATATACCTTCTCAATTAAAGAATGTGTAAAGCAGAAAGGTGAACATAAAAATAACTGGATTCCATATTTTTGCAGGTGGAGAAACTAACAGTAAAACAGTCGAGCTCAGTGATCAGCTCACTTTATATGGCCAAAAGAGAGTTCCTGGACCCCTACCAAAATCAAATAATAGTGTGAATCCTTGGGGTGAAAGTTGCTGATCTCAGCTGAGGATCACACATTGAGATCATTTATTATCCTGACTCTGGCACAAGTACTATTGCTTTCCTTCAAGTAATCCTGGTGATTTGAGGGACCAGATGGCTGCTGCTGCTGCTGAGTTCCCCTCCTTCAGCGACTTACCTGGCAACACCTGCCACATGTGTTTACATCAGTGTAAAACAGCGTGACGGTGGGATCAGAGGACGCCTGTGGATAAGTGAGGTCAGAAGCTGAAATTGCTCTTAGAATGAGTAAATTAGATATCCCCTCTGAATAGATTTTTTTATAAGTATTTCACATTGGTGGTTTCTTTAGCAGAGTAAATCTATTAGAACTTCAACTTCAGCTTTTTACCTAAACAAAGTCCAACATTTTTTTCTTATTTCTTCTTATTGTCGAAAGTGTATTTTGCAGTAAGACTTTTGAGGTGGTAATTAATAAAATATGAATATTCACGGCTTAGTAATGACCACATCCTGGGTTGCCATAATCTGGTTTCTTCATTTGCAAGATTTTTTTTGTAATGCACAATAATGGCCAACATGAGGATGTATGCATATTTGACAGTAAGACTCCTTTTAATTGTATGAATACTAATCTGTTTTGTCAAAAAAGCAGTAGGTATGAGATATTAAATTGCCCCAGCCTCCTCATCATGTGAGAAGCAGGCAGAACCTAAAATATAAAAGAGGTCTGAAAACATTAAGATGCTCTCTCCTGTTTCTTTGTGTGTTAGAATGTCAGTAAATATGAGGAAGAAATGTGAAAAAAAACTCATGAAAAAGGAAGCTTAAAGTGATAGTGAAAGATAGAAAGGGAAACTCTTAAAAAGGGGCAACATTTCTGAGGAAACAGAGAAGTGTAAAAAGAGCTGAAGAAACGTCAACTGTAAAAAAAATTAAAAATAGGTTGAAGTGTTAGAAAGAATGCAAAGGAAAATGAATAAAGAATGAAAAGGATGAAAATATACTGTCAAACAGCTAAACTAAGGTTTGAACTGTCTCAACTGCCCAAAGCATCCTTACAGTATATTAGTTCTAATCTATAATGTATGGTACAATTGCTACATTCAGAGTTTTACATTTGAGCTTTTTATTACTGTGGAACATTTCTATTGCCTTTTAATTTGTTTTTTTCATAATTCCTTTTTAATAGAATGTAGTACACACTGCAAAAAAGACTCTTTACTAACATCTATTTCCAGTTTTCTACCATATTGTCTAGTGCCATTGCTATCTAATCAAAGTACTCTGCAGCTTCTTTTGATGTTGGAAGAAATATAGATACTCTAATTTTCCATGAGTCCCACTGCATCTAATCTTCTAGGATAGTGCATCAAAACAAAAATGATTTACTTCATATTATTACTATTCTGTAGAAGGTCCTATGGGGGATGGTTGGTCGTTTGACCTTATATTCCATCCATCCATCCATTTTCCAACCCGCTGAATCCGAACACAGGGTCACGGGGGTCTGCTGGAGCCAATCCCAGCCAACACAGGGCACAAGGCAGGAATCAATCCCGGGCAGGGTGCCAACCCACCTCAGGACACACACAAACACACCCACACACCAAGCACACACTAGGGCCAATTTGTCTTTGGACTGTGGGAGGAAACCGGAGCGCCTGGAGGAAACCCACGCAGACACGGGGAGAACATGCAAACTCCACGCAGGGAAGACCCGGGAAGTGAACCCAGGTCCCCAGGTCTCCCAACTGCGAGGCAGCAGCGCTACCCACTGCACCACCGTGCCGTCCACCTTATATTCCCTGCAGGTTTATTTTCTCCAGGATTGAACCGGCTGGAGTTTTTGCTTTGCTCTCCTCCCTGGCTATCTGACTATAGCATCAAACTCTGCAACTATAACTATTAGAGACATAAAACCTAAGTTTAGTAATTTAAGACCTGCTTAAGGACTTGCCTATTTATACAACTTATTTGTTTATTTGTCCTTCTATCCATCCATTCATCCCCATCCCAGCAAGCAAAGGGTGCAAAGCAGGAACTAACCCTGGACAGGGTGCCAGTCCATCTTACGGTGAACACATACAGACACACGAACACACACACACCCACACATGTACACACACATACACTAATGCCAATTTAATATTGCCAATCCACCTAACCTGTCTGGGACAAGTCAAACTAAATTACAAGTAGATTATTTACGAGTTTATTTTTCCTTTACTATGAAATTCCTTCTTTTACTCCTTTTACAACACTTTGAGATGCACTTTTTATATAAATGAAGTGTATGAATAAATGCTGTTGAGCGAGTGAGAATATTATGATTATTCTGAAAATGAATAGAAGGCATATTACTCTCAAGTCCACTTAATCCAGTTCAGGGTCATAGTGGTCAAAACATATACTGACCGCATCAAACGCAATTCAGGAACCAACCCTGAAGTAGGAGTCAATCCATTACAGGGTCTACTCTTACAGATACCCATACCAACACTCACAAAGAGGTAATCAACTCTGGAAAACTTATGTACCCAGAGGAAAGCCTATGAGCACATGAGGAGAATGTATAAACTACACACTGATAATAATTAAATACAGGATGGTGGATGCATGAGGCAACAGTTCTAATCAATGTGCCAAGAAACACTCAAATTATATAGTTTTTTTTTTATATATTACTTCTCTGAAATGTCCAGTGTAAAAATGATTACAATGTTAAAATAATGTTTATTTTCCTATCCTATTCAAGTAACATCATGTTTTGAGTTTTTATATTGTTTACTTAATTATTTATCCTGGAATTCTTTACAGATTATTTCAGTGCTTACAATTTACACAATTTATTTGAAATGCTTACCAAAATAAGAGGAATGTCTAGAAAAATGTTTGAGCGTGATGAAGCCAACAGGTGCAGTGGCAGATTTGACAATAACCATTTATCTGATAGCCTTAGATGGGGTACAGTAAAACATTCTTTATCACAATGACTCAGTGATTCACCAGATATCACAGGACATGACACATGTACTGCACCTGCCTTTTGTGGAATTAAGTTAAACTTAATTGTCCTAAACTGTTGCTCTGATGTAAGCACACTTTCTTTTCAAGGAAAAGATGTCATGCTCTCTGGACTTTTAATGACAGAAAGCACACCTGGGTATTTTGCAATGATCAACAGAGTAAACAAATAAGTAGGGAACTTTGCTATAAGTAATTAAATAAATCACTGAACCTGACTGAGTATATCCATATTGTATAGCATAAAGATTGAGGATTTGATGCTAACTGCAGTAAAAGCAATATATGTTTATTTTTAATACACAGTACATTGTATTTAGTTTTGTGTGCTTAGATTTAATTTCTTCTATAATTTGCAAGGGAAAATGCAGCTTAAGGACAAGCAACATATGCTGTACTAGCCATCTTGTAGAGGGTTTGTATTCACTAGTGCAGTTTGTCATAATGACAAAAGAAATATCAAATAGCATCAAATGAAGGGTATACTTTCACTTAATACTTAAAGCTTTCGGACTGTAAAGTATCTGCTGAAGAGAAAGAAGTTTTAGCAGAAATGCTTGCTTAAAAATAAAATGAATTCAATCTATATTAAATTTATGCAAAATGAATAATGATTATAAACCACACATTCCACATTCTTAATAAAGAATAATTAAGTATTATCTATACTGCCTAAAGCAACACACACACACATATATATAGTCAGTCAGTCAGTCAGTCATTGTCCAACCCGCTATATCCCAACACAGGGTCACTGGGGTCTGCTGGAGCCAATTCCAGCCAGCACAGGGTGCAAGGCAGGAACAAACCCTGAGCAGGGCGCCATCCCACCACAGTATATATAGTGATATATGTCTATTTATGTAAACAGGGTGAGTCAAAATTATGTTAACACTAATGGTACTGCTATGTATATACAGTACTTATATACAATTTTTGTGGACCATTTATGTGCCACATATGGTATATGTGTTAAACATGATGGTGAACAGCTTGAGACATTCCTGTAAATCATCTTGCTCATATGAAGTATGTTTTGTGAATAAATTGTTTCCACCATTCAAATGTTAACATACTTTTGACTCACCCTGTATATGCATGTACTCTACATACTGTATGTATATTACTTTTTGACTTAGATCATTGATTACTTCACTTCAGAATTAACAGCATTTCAGTGTTTCTGCTTACTGAATTTCTACTATAGGTGCTGTCTGACATTTTGCTGTCTTGTAGCTCCAGACACTGGGATAAATTCCAGACTTGATTATTGCCTATAGAGAGTTGATACATTCTTTCTCGTCTATATGGGTTTTCCTTGTACTATACTTTTCCTCTCACATCACAAACATATGTATATAAGGTTGACTAATGAATTTTTAAAAAGCCATGTATAAGCGAGTATTACAAGTGCATTTTATTGGCATTGTGCCTGTTCAGATTAAGCAAAGTCGAAAAATGCATGAATATATGAATATATACAGTGGATAAGATAAATCTACACCTTCTATTGAAATTTTATCTTTTGTTGAAATAAAGGCTGTATTTAAGACAAATCATGGCTGACTTGTTTCACAGTTAATAAGGTCTTATAACCAACAATAATTAATTAAAATACAAACAGGTGGATTCTAAGATAGAAAACATGTAAAAGCTGAGATTTCAATAAAAGTGTGTACTGTATATATTTTTGATAGCTTTTTCTTTCCCTCTCGTTCTTCAATCAGATCCAATGGTGACTATGCAACACCCAACTATTAGTCGCTTTGCTACACAGTTTGCTTCACTCTCTGGTATTTTATTCAGGGCTGCTCCCCACTGATACTGGATCTGCCTAACTGTGGACAAGAAGAAGACTTGAAAAAACGGATGGATGGATGGATAAAAGGATGGATGAATGAGGAGATAAATGCACAGAAGGATGGATGGGTATGTGGACAGTTTACAAAAAATGTGAATTAAAAATGCTTAGAAAGTTCAAGACACTTCTGTTTTATATACTTCTCTAGTGCAGCATTACAATACATTTCAAGCTAGTCATTAAAATAAATGATAATGTTGAAATAAACACACATGAATGAAAATATATTCATTATAGAAGATTTGTAGACAACTGATATTACTTATCACCCCATGATGACCTGAACATTTTGCCTGAAATGGCAAAACCAGCAGTCAACTTCAAAATAAAGTGTAGGAAAACAACTATTATAATGTAAAAAACTGTAACACAAATCTTAGAGCAACACCAGGCAAAATAAAGTAATAGGGTATGTATTTGCCTTATACTGTATATTTTAAACAGTACACCAACACAAAAATATACAACAAGTTGTTGAGATAGAGTGGGATTTATAGAGTGTTAACGTAATTGCTGTTGTAGAGTTGTTTCATCTTGTCACTCATCAGAAAATTCTTGGCCTCATCTAGCTAATCACTGAAGATGATAATTAATAATTGATGATTGTGTCACATTATTTAATGACAAAAATGGGGTTTTCTGAATGTAGTGGCTAATGCTAGGACAAAGATCTCCTTTTCCCTTAGAGCTAGTTTTACTAGCCTTTAGCAGCTTATTCTTGCTTCAGCTCAGCATGTTGCCACTGCCTTAAAGATCAGACATAGTGTAGTGACTACGAATGAAAAATGACTATGAGTGAAAAAACTGTAGTTCATGTTTTACTTGTCATATGCAATGAATACATGCAAATATCAAAGGAAATAATTGAAAGAACATAATCAGAAAGAGGATGACACAGTGATACAGTAGTTACTATTGTGGCAACACAGCTCTACAGCAGAGGCCTGAGTTTCCACCCCAGTTAGAAATAAATAGAATATAAAGCAGCGTTTAAAAAATGTGCAGTATGTGGTGCAGCAAGTTTGGCAGCAAGATCCAGTGTTAATAAACAATATGACAGACAGAGTTCGTGGCACATATTGCTTGGGGCTAAGAATTGTTTTTAAACCTTCAGGTGAAACATTTGATGCTGTAGTACCATTTGACAGATTGTAGAGGCAACATGGGAAAAACTTTATTTTAGCAGCATTTGGTATAGGTTTGTGCAGTTGAAGGTAATTCAGATCATATGATTTTTGTTTGTGCAGAGTTTGTAATCCTCTGATCACCTTTCTGACTTTCTGGTTGAGTAAAAGTTATCATTATTGTTTCATACACACAGCTTTGCCTGTGGTTTTCTTTATGTTTCCTGGAGGGCACAATGTGTCCTTTTGTCATAGTGACATTTAGCACAAAGCAATTGCTGTTACACCACTTTATCAAGTTCCCAAATGCTGTGTCATAACTGTAACCGATCAGTTCAGTCTTTGTAGTCAATCATCAATTTGATGAGAAGAAATGTTGAAGAAATAAGGTTTAGAGAACTTTAAAATGTGCAGAACAAAGGAAGTCTTGGCTGAGTTGTTAAATTTCTAAAAGGTATAAACAAGACCTACTGTTCAATGTTTTCTTATTTTTTATGTAACAGAGCAGTTTATCACTTTATCAATGGTATAAAGTTGAAGAAAAACAAATCCAGTGTGGTTTAACAACAATATGATTTCTACCAAAAACATTGTCCACCTGTAAGGATGTGTTTTGGGGCTTGACATAATAC
Organism: Erpetoichthys calabaricus; assembly: GCF_900747795.2. NCBI lineage: Eukaryota > Metazoa > Chordata > Cladistia > Polypteriformes > Polypteridae > Erpetoichthys > Erpetoichthys calabaricus. The sequence continues at coordinate 197,730,809 of NC_041397.2, forward strand.
CATTTCAAGAAGGAGTAGATTTGGTACTTTATATCTAACCTATAAGACAGGAATGCTGGACTTTGTGTTCAACAGTCTGTTTCCTGTATCACTTTTGGTTGCTGGGAGATCAGGAGTAGATTTGGGTTAGACTGGTGAACATATATGGACAAAACTGTGTTTCATCTGTATTTCTTGTTAAGGTGCTGGCTGAATGCACCACCCACAGAAATCCATATTTTAAATGAAAAGTCAAGTGCTGGAACTACAGTCTTACAATTATTGCATTTTTCAAGATTAAAATAATAATCTTGTCATTTTTTGAAGGGTTAGTTTATTAAATTTATTTTCAAAACCCTCTTGTTCCAAGTTAGTCTTGCTGATGTTTGTGCATATTCCATTAGCATTGGGGTTCAAGCAAGGGGTCAGCCTTAGATGGAATGTCAATCCATTGTAGGGCACACTCACATTCCCAAAAGGTAAATTAAGTGACACCAGAAATGTTACCTGTAAATCTTTGGGATGCATGAGGGAAAAAGTGTATCAGGAGAAAACAACAAGGACATGTGAACATTGCATAGAAAAATTAAATGGATTTTGATCTGTACTTAATCAATATAAGAGCAGGAGTGCTAACTAATGCAGTATTCCAGATCTATTTCAGGAATGTAACCACAAAACATCTAAAGCAAACTCACTGTGGCAAAAAAAAAGTGTAAACCCTTTGGAAATAACAATATTTATGTACATTTTTCTTACAATATTGTCAGATCTTTCAATAATAAAACACAGTCTGATTTAACTTATAATATACAAATTAGTGTATTGTCCTTGTACATATTAAATACATCATTCAAATATTCACAGTGTAGGCTGGAAAACGTATGTGAAATACTTTGGCTAGTGAATTCAAAAAAGGCTAACTGGAGTTAGGAGCTGGCAAACCTGGAGTCTAATCAATGGAATGAGATTGAAAGTGTGGTTTAGAGAAACTTTGACATATAAAAGACTCAAATATCTCCGAAAATGAATGATCAATAATTGTTGATATGCATAACACTAGAAAGGGTTACAAATTAATTTCAAAGAGATTAGATATTCATTAGCCCACTTATAGTCAAACTGTGTATAAATGGAGATGATTTAGTAATGTGGCTGCTCTGTGTAGAAGTGGACACCCAGCCAAGATAATGCAAAAGCACAACACACAATGCTCAGTGAGGAAAAAATAACCCTAGAGTAACAGCTAAAGGCTTGAAGGATTTATTTTAACAGGTTAACATCTCTCTTCATGAGTCAACCTTATGCAAAACAATGAACAGGTACCAAGAAGGAACCCGCTGCTCTCCAAAAAAACCCCACATCACTCCTTGCTGGACGTTTTCCAAACACCACCTTGACACTCCACAATGCTATTGGAAAAATGTTTTGTGGACTGATGAAACTAAGATTTAATTGTTCTGGAAGGATATACAGTAGTATATATGGAGTTAAATGGGCACAGCATACCAACATGAAAACAATCCCAATGATGAAGTATGGTGGAGACAGTATCATGATTTTGGGCTGCTTGGCGTCTGGACAGCTTGCAATCGTCAAGGAGCAAATATATTCCCAAGTTTATCAAGGCATCCTACAGGATAATGCCAGGACAGATGCCCATCAGATGATGTTCAGCAGAAGCTGAGTGATAGAGCAGGAGAATAACACTAAACATCAAAAAAAAAAAAAAGAAAAAGAAATTTGCCTTTTCAGATGGCCCTATCAAAGTCCAGAACATAACCCGACTGAGACACTGTGGAATGACATCAGGAGAACCATTCAAACTAGGCGTCCAAAGATATGGCTGAGTTGATACAATTCTATAAGAATCGCCCAAAATTCTTCCTGAACATTGTGCAAATCTGATTTGCAACGGAATGTGCTTGTTTGAGGTTATTGCTACTCAAGGAGGTCCAACCAGTTAGTAAATCCAATGCTTTTTCCACAGCACACTGTGGATGTTTGATGAGTGTATTCACTAAAGACATGAATTATAATTGTGTGTTATTAACATAAGCATATTGTGTTTGTCTGTACTTTTGATTTAGATGAAGAGCAGATCACATATTATGACCAGTTAATGAAGAATACCAGTGATTTCAAAGGTTTCACATACTTTTTTCTTGCTACTGAGATGATCAGGTCTTACAACCTTCGTGACCGTTCAGACAGGCTGTCATTCGGGAATGGTATGTTGGGATTAACAGTAGACTGTGAAGTCAAAAAAGAGTTAATACATTGTATCTAAGAACTTTTTTCCAAAAAAAAAAAAAAACTAGTTTATTTTTAGGTGTCAACTCAATTAGAATCATTATATTGACGTATTCTGTATGTTCCTAACAGCAATATAGTTGATTTTTTTTTTCTATCACGGATGTGTCTTTACAGAGTGAATCACTGACGGAAGATCATCAGGTTCACGACCGTCATGTAAAACCATTAGATGTGCGTCTGTCTCTTTAAAGCCCTGGCGACCGCGGGAGAAGGGGCGGATCTGGGCTTTGCAGCGCCGAGCGCAGGGGGAATCCTGCTATAAACAATTCCTTGTCCTCCTCGCACTGTACTGCAGAGAGCCGATCTTGTTCGAGACTAACTCACGCAGTGTGTGATATTACACAGTCTCTTAAATCGGATTTTCTTTTGTTTTGTTACGTATTTTATTTTTATTTGTTTTTAGTTAGCCTTTAAAACTGTCAGACAGGCAACCCGGAGGATTTCCAAAGACGCAGTGTCTGCAGTTTTTATTTTATTTTAGTGTCTTTCTTTATTTTATCTACCTACCACCCAGAGAAATAACTCTCCAAAGCAGGTATGTCTATCGTTCTGCTGTCCGCGCTAGACCGACCGACTGACTGACTGACGGACTGACTGACTGTGTATCGTGAATGCGACGCGACAATTGCGTTCCTCTGTCGCACACCTTCGCGCAGTCTGCCGTGCCTGTCAACGTAGTGCCTACTTTGCGAGGTTCGCAGGTGCCCTCCTCCGCCTTCAGTAGGGTGGCATTAAACAGCGGTATGGTTGTGGGCAATTTGCACAGCCCGGCCCCTCAGAAATGTGAGGCGGGGGCCCCATGGATTGTGCTTACTCGTGTAAAGTGAATTGTGGCAGGAGCCTTCTTCCGGCACCCGGCAGAGAAAGCGGCGTGTCTGAGGGAGCGCGTCATTTCGCAGTGAGCGTCTGGTGTGAAGCGTCCGGGATTTGGGGGTGTTCCAGAATAACGCGTCAGTCAGTGCCCTGTTTCTCCTCTCCCCCTTTCTCTCTCCACCTCATCTTTTTCTTCAGCCTTCTTTCTACTGCGCCGACCAGACGTTACTTAACCAATTAAGAGATTTGCAATCTGTGTGTCACGTTACTTCTTTCAGAGCAGCTGTCTGCGACTCTTCAGCTGAACTGTTTTTTTTTTCCCTCAGCGTTAATATAGTAGGCTAGCAAATGTCGCCCTGTAGTCTCTTTTGTTCCGGCACAGTTTGCTCCGCTGCAGCATGAACATACTTGCATTGCCATCGGTTTTGAAGCCAAAATAAAGAAGAGTAACGTGGTCAACTGGTCAAGGAGTTGGTCCTAAGAGCTATAAGGTTGTGTGTTCACATCTCATCATCGGACTCCCAGTGGGTTCCTGAAGAAGGCACTTATCCCACCTGCTTCCCATTTTTTGAAGCAGCTTGTCTTAGAAGCACTTTGACATGTTGTTCATCATTTGAAGTGCAATGTAAAGTGAGGCAGGTTGAGCAGTGTGCTGTGCCCCCCCTTCTAAGTGAACTGTCCGTCTGGCATAACATTCGTGATGGTAGCTGTCACATTATAGGTGTGCAAGACGTTAAACGGCTGTGCCATCTTCCAGTGATACAGGGTTTCTTATATAATTACAAATCCATATGCAGTGCTGTGGCAGTCTTTATGAAATTATTGTAAGATTTAGCATTACCAAACCTGATTAATCTACTTCAAGGTAACAGGCCTGTCCTGGTAGCATCATAGCCATGTGAAGACTAGTTGGTTCAGATGGGAAGAGAATTTATCTACCATGTTCAGAATTATCTGTATTGCTACTGTAAAATTAAGAAAGTTATGCTATACTTTATATGTATAGACATATGGACTTATGTTTACCTTCAAATGACAGTGTTTAAAAAAAATGTCTGGGTGTGTACAAGACTCTTCTATGGTAGAAAGTTCAAATTTAGTTTCGTGGGTAGTGGGTGCTTAGTCATCTGGTGTGTAGTTTATGTGCAGTGAAAATTCTTACTTGCATGTATGACCAACATTTTATTTTAACCCACACTGGTTGAGAATGTAGGTTGGCTTGAGTATGTACTGTTAAATTTGTGTAGTGCTTTGGAATGGAGCTTGCTCATAAAAATGTTGTATAATATATATTTTTTTGTGTTTGACATATTATTTTTCATTGCAAGTGGGAGAAAATATTTTGTAAAATATGTGAAATTCACCAATGACTTTAAAATAAATTTATATTAATTTAAAACGAGCAAATCAGTCCTTATTATTTTGACATTTCGTACAGCACAGTCGTGCAGTGGTAGTGTTGTTGCTACACAGATTCACTATCCTGGGGTTGAATCCCATGCCTGATAATCTGTGTGAAGTTCTCATGCTCTGCCAATGTATATGGGTACTCTTGTTTTACTTCTATTAAAAAATGTAAGAAGTATATTAAGTTAATTGGTCCCATATATGTGTGTATGTGAGTGGGGCATGCAGTGGATTTGTGCCCTGTTGAGGGTTGGTTCTTGCCTTGCTATCATTGCTGCAAGCATCGTCCGTGGCCCCCTCATACCTGTATTGGTTTAAGTGCGTTTGAGAATGTTATGTTATCTTCAATAGCATTTCAAGTCACTTTACAGGAAAATCAGCATGTAATGTCAATAAATGTAAAATAATATACTATTGTTATTTTTATACCTATTATCTTTGGTGCATCTCTAACACTATCCCCAAAGTATACATAGTAGGGTTTTTATTTTGTAGAACATATATCTTTGTCTCTATGTATTCTAGTTTTTTAACAGTAACCACTGTTCCATTACAACATATGTCTTTGTCAGTTATCTGCTTTAACTGGAGAATGTCTCTTGAAAAATCATCTGTGTGTGGGTGCCGCCTCTTTGCAGTCCCTGTATTGTATTGGTATTTCTGCAATACACAGTACTGCTTGATTGTAATTCATATGGAAAAGTACTGCATTTCAAAAGGGTTCACCTGCTCAGTGTTTGTCCCAAAAAGTAGCCAAGTATAGGTAGTGAGTAAGTGCCTTTTATTGATGCAACAGATTTGCTATAGTCATAAAGAGGTTTCTGGAAAGGGCTCCATTCTGTGATTTTTTTTTTTTTTTTTTTATGCATCAGTGAAGATTTTGGGATCAGTTTAAATTGCAAGTCAATGCTTTAATAAGGTTCCAGACCATGAACATCATCCTGCAATTATTTAGGTGTTTGCTGGTTTTAATCCAAATAAAGGTCTCAATTTAATTACATAATCAAATGTATTTGTTTATTGTGGTACTGTGCCATTCATAGATGTAAATGTGATTTTTACATTAGATAAAATGTACACTATTGCACATCATACATATTTGGCATGTTAGTGGTTGAGTTAAATTTGTCTCATTACAGACACCTTACAGGAAAGGTTTTTGTGAAAAAACACAGCCAAGGTAATGTGTTTTGTTAGTTTAATAGAAGTACAGCAGTACAGAAAGGCAGTTTTTTTTACTAGTTGTTGGAAACTGAACTAAGTAGCTTGTAGCATCTTGGATGGTCTTCTGTAGGCATCAGTCCTAAGGTGTAAATATCAACCCCCAGACTGAGGCACTTTGCATGCCAAAAAAAGAGACCGTCATAGCTAGCTGAACTGTTCATAAATGCAAAGACGCCCTCCTTATATTGTATACAAAATTAGTCCAACACTCTTATGGATAACCACTTAAAATAAGCAGATCTGTTGTGTTATTTCTGGAGTTTATTTTTGTTTTTCAAGTTTTTTGTTTAAATCACTTGCAGTAATTCTGTATATCCTAAATCATATAAAAGTGCAAAATGTATGTAAGAGTGTGTGTGTGTGTGTGTGTGTGTGTGTTTTAATAAGGAGAAAAACTAAAATTGGATTTGTTTTCTATGTGAATTTCTATTTGTATAAAGTTAATTTGATTTTATATAAGGAGCTCCAAAGGTTATAAGAATTATTTCATGGCAGTCTTGTAAACTACAGTATGATGTCTTCCAGGTCAAATCATTCAGTGCTGCTGTGACCTGTTGGCTCCTGCTTATCCATTTAACAGTAGTCCACTGAGTGTTATAAGTGTCACAAAATAAATTTACAAATTTATCATGCTTTTAGCAACCAGTAGCCTGTAGCTGTATTAGTTACAGAAATCAATCTGGTGTGTGTCATGTCTGAAATGACAATTCGAAATGGATGCTGATTGAGTGGATAGTCTTGTCTGAGGATCTGAAATGTCTGTTGTGTGAGGTGTATTATAGTATGGTTTGTATCAGATACTGTGAGAACGAAAAGATGGTGTGGAACATATCATGTGATCCTTAGAAACACCAAGATAAAAATTAAATCTTTAACGTTCCTTAATAGTACAGAAATATGGAGTTTTCTAATACCTATGTAAATACTTTTTATTCTGTTAAAGGTCAATAAGTATTTAAAAATTTAGTGTAACATAACAAGTATTACAAGCTATTTTAAGAAAGTCACAGGGTTACAGTTATAAAGAGCGTGTGCATATCAGACAAGCATTTGCAGCGGTGCTGTAAGTGGGTAAAGAAGCAAAAAGTCGAGGAGGAAAGGCACCATAGAGATTCTCCAAAGTTAATTGTAAATTTTAAAGAGAAAACTACTTTCTCTTTAATAGATACAACTTATTACATTATCTGTTTTCATAAAAATTACTTGTTTAGGCTTTTTCATTGTATGATTTGCCGTACATGTGTATCATTTTAAAATCCATTCACAATGAAAGGTAATATATACCAAAAATACGTATTTTTTGTTGTGAATCAGTGCCTGTAGAATAAAATATTTGATTGTTGCTGTTTGCTGAATGAGCAGTTAATGTGTGTGTAAGTTCACTTATTCTGTAACCTATTTGGACTCAGATTAATTTGCTGAGATAAAAAGAGGAAATATATATCATGTAAAAAGAGTGTTTAAATAAATAGGACCCCAAATCAGAAAAAGTTGGGACAGTATGGAAAATGCAAATTAAATAAAAAATTCTTAAATCTACTTTGACTTTTGTTTCATTGCAGACGGTAGGAACCCAAGATATTTCTTGTTTTGTCTGGTCAACTTAATTTAATTTGTTAATATACACCCATTCCTGCATTTCAGGCATACAATACATTTCAAAAAAAGTTGGGATAGGAAAGCATTCACCACTATGTAATGTCACCATTCATTCTCACATTGCTTAAAAGTCATTTGGACACTGAAAGTACCAAGTGATCAAATGTTTCAAGATGTACAACAGTGTGGGGTTGTTGTTGGTGCATTTTTCGTTTCAAAATTCTCCACATATTCTCTATTGGGCACAGGTTAGGACTGCAGGCAGGCCAGACCAGTGTCCTTGCCCTCTTTTTCCTCAGCCATGTGTTTGTTATATGTACAGAATGTGGTTTTGCATTGTCTTATTGAAAAATGCATGGACGTCCCTGGAAAAGATGTCATCTTGAAGGCAGCTTATGTTGCTCTAAAATCTCAATGTACTTACCTGCATTAATGCTGACATCATAGAAATGTAAATTATCTTTGCTAAGGGCCCTGGCTTTTGGACTTGTTGCTGATAACAGTCTGGCTGGTCGTTTTCGTCTTTGGTCTGGAGCACACTGCATCCATTTCTTCCAAAAAAGATCTGGAATACTGCAGAATCTGCTTCGTCTGACCACAGTACACTTCTGGACATGGTTAACATAAGGATTCTTTTTTGCACTGTAAAGTTTAAGTGGCATTTGTGAATGTAACTCCACATTATAGTGTTTGATAAAGGTTTGCGAAAGCAATCCCTTGCCCATGTGGTTAAATCAATTATTGATGAGTGACAATTTTTGATGCAGTGCCATTTGAGGGATCAGAGATCAAGGATGTACAGTTTAGGTGTACACCCTTGCCCTTTATACCCTGAAATTCCTCTAGATTCCTTGAATCATTGATCTTATGCACTGTAGAGGGAGAAATATGCAAACCCCATCCAATCTTTCTTTGAGGAACATTGTTTTTAAACATTTCATTAATTTTCTCATGCATTTGTTGACAATCTGGAGATCCTCTGCCCATCTTGTTTGAAATCACATCAATTATTTAATTATTTTACCTTATTACCTACCCTAATTTCCCCCCATCTCAACTTTTTTCTGGAATGTGTTGCAGACCTGACATGCAGGAATGGATGTATATTAACAAATTAAATGAAGTTGACCAGACAAAAAATGAAATATATTGTGTTCATACTTTCTGCAATGAAATAAAAGTCAAAGTAAATTTAAGAATAACTGCTTTTTTAATTTTATTTTCAATACCATCCCAACCTTTTCTGACTTGGGGTTTTATATCTGTTGTCTAGTCTTCCAAATCCAGTTCAATGTGATATTGGTATGTGATTAATTAAATATCTACATTCTGTGTATCTAATTCTATGTATCCCTATACATTAGATTAGTCAAAAAACAAAGCCTTAATAAATAGTATTTATTTCTGATGATTTTATGACTCCCCTCCCCCCACCCCAAAAACCAGAACAATGTTGGACATCTCTTCCATGAATGATCTTCCATTTGAAGGCTTTCTAACATGCTGGAAGTACTTCTGTACACAACCACTTTTGCAACTCATCACATTCAGGGCGGCAAAGTAAAATATACATCAGTATCTCATGAAAATATATGGAAAATAGATTACTTCTGTCTTGCATTTAGGTTTAAAGTTGGCAAATTTAAACATGTCTGTGTAGTTTGGGTTGAAGTGAGCAGTAAGTAAAACAATGGTTAACTTATTAGTTTGGTAATGCTGGTTGTTGGTAATAACTAATTAAGCACAAATAACTTTTGCTTTGTCAGCGTTTATGACAAGTCATATCTTAGTAGATGAGACACCTTCCCACCTCATTAAGTCCTTTTCTTACCAGCCCTGGTTTGTTTGCATGATGATGAAAGCAACAACGTTGAGAAGTGATATGGTGATTTTAAAATTGGCTTTATATGCTTTTCCAAAAGCATTTTCCCTGTAAATGAAAATACCCTTATAAAATGTCCAGGACTGGCCCATTATAAGCAATTGTCAGTATTTTCTGAGTGTTAGTTTCCTGCTGAATAGAGAAAGAGAAAGAGGTCAGACCAGGAAAAGGAAATCCCTAGCAGCTGGCTTGAGTACTGGACAGTTCAGGCTGACATTCTTCAGGCATTGGAAGGGAAATCCCCTGTAACTGGTTTGGCTAGATGTCTGTTGGAGAAAGTAGCCTCAGGATAAGTCTGTGTCCTATGGCTAAGGATGTGGGGACCACTGAAAAATGCAGGGGGCCTAAGGAAAGCATGCTGTTTTAGTACATTGCTAGGAACTGCTGTGGTTCACAGAGACCAGAATCACTTCTGAATGCCTGCACACTGCTAGTCAAAGAGCCTTAATCAAAGTCAGTATTTTGCAGCAGTTAAAGGAAATCCTGAAGGCCTACATAACAAAAGGTAGGATCAGAATCACAAACTAGATAGTGTACATGGTACAAGTTGGTCTTGGCCTTCGTGCTTTGTTTAATTGTAGTTGTTTTGTCTGTGTTTTCTCAGTATAACTTTAGTGGGTCTGTTGTTATACTGGGTATCACACCAGTGTTACCCTGTTATATAGAGCAAGGACATTAATTTACAGAAATTATTACCTATGCATGTTATGTTCCACATTGAAGGTGCAATGAATTACTTGATTATTTCTTATCTTAGCTATAGCTATAGCTTAGCTATAATGCTTTTTCACATACAAAACCGAAGATCAAACCCCATAAAAATAGAATTTAGTGTTTGGTTAAGCAGCTATATAAAATGTTTTCCAGCTGATTGTTAATAGGTAGCAAACTAATAAAACTGTTTGCAAAGCATGTTGGCAGTTTCTTGTGTATAGCTAGATAAGTTGGTTTGGAATCCTTTATATGTGGTTTGTATGTTTTAAAAATAATATTTGTGATAGTTTGGTACAGTCCTTGTGAAGATTTTATGATAAGTAATGTTTAAAAGGGCGGCACGGTGGCGCAGTGGGTAGTGCTGCTGCCTCTCAGTTAGGAGACCCGGGTTCACTTCCCGGGTCCTCCCTGCGTGGAGTTTGCATGTTCTCCTCATGTCTGCATGGGTTTCCTCCAGGTACTCCGGTTTCCTCCCACAGTCCAAAGACATGCAGGTTAGGTGCACTGGCGATTCTAAATTGTCCCTAGTGTGTGCTTGGTGTATGGGGGTGTGTGTGTGTGTGTTTGCTGGTGCCTTGCCCGGGGTTTGTTTCCTGTCTTGCACCCTGTGTTGGCTGGGATTGGCTCCAGCAGACCCGCAGACCCCCGTGACCCTGTAGTTAGGATATAGCTAACTACAGGGTCACGGGGGTCTGCTGGAGACTGTTGGATAATGGATGGATGGATAATCTTTAAAAATAGTGTATGAAAGATTATATGTATAATTAATTTAAATTAATATTTGAAATTGCAGATTTAAATAAGTACCATTATTGGTAAGGTAAGAGTGTGTACATTTTTAGTTATATTTTTGTAGACTTTATTGCTATAGTCTTTTTGAACATGCATGGATTTAAAGTGTTAGTTTAATACAGCATTCTGTGTTACACCTGCATATGTGTTAAAATGTGTTAAAAGACAAAGACATTATACTTAGAAAGGTTTACTGCTATATTAATTCAAAAAAATTCAAGGTCGTTTGACCTATCTGCGCTTGCCCTATGTTGTCTTGACCTGCTGCTAACCAGTAATGATTAAATTGTATTTTAGCTGCTTCCAGAAATCAAGTACCTTTTGTATTACAGAGGAACTGTTTGCTTTGGTTCATGTTTTTATTTGTCCAGTCTGCCTCCTGGTTTCAGTCACCTGTCATCTTTGTTTTGTGTGTGTCCAAGTGTGTGAATGTCATTGGCAATGAATGCTATCTTGTTTCTGCAGCTAAGGTTTGTTTGTTTAGTAAGTTACTAAACATTTCATAATTGGTCACTTTTACCTTTCCCAATGTTTAATAAAAGTGAAAAAGATTTAGTAAATATTCATCTAAAAATTATTTAGCATGACTCTGTTATTGGTGGTTCGTTGTAGTTTGAAAAGAGTAAACACAAGTAGAAAAACAACTGCATCATTTCTTGCAGTCATTATTTCATGTTTAGTTTTCCATGCCTATTCCTCATCGTGGTGCCAGTGCTTATCCTTCAGTTGTCATATCACTTTTTTGCCCCTAAACACACTTCCTGTTTTTATCATTTTAGCCTTTCTATGAAGTCTCAGTATGATCTTCAGTGTGCCTTTAGCTATTTGAGTTATGGGAAAACACTGAAAACATATAATATATACTTTAGATTTAGCAAAGTGGAGTCTTTTAAACTTCTCACCATATGTAAAGAAAGGACAGTATTAGCCACTGATGCAAGGTTACCAGAAATTGTAAATTTCTGCAATATTTTTCAGATTGTGGCAGCATAAATATGCACCCTGAGCAGTAATAAAGGAACAGATATAAAATGGTAAATATATCAATAGTAAGTTTGCTAAATAAAACACTTCTGTTCAATTGGAATATGTTTAACATTCATTTTAATGCATTTAATTTGTTTTAAAAATGTAAAGTTCAAACACCATTTTTTGAAAACTAAGCCAGCAGATGCCTATATAGCTGCTATGCAGTAAGGAAGAAACCACAGCACAAAATTCTTAAACAGCTTTATAATAAGCTGTAATTTTTAAACATTATCTAGGCCTGAAATTTCACAATTATAGATCAACCAACATATTTTGACCTATTGTTTTAAAATCTGTTCTGCAACAAAATATATATAGTAGTACATTTTAGAAATTCAAATCTCAATGCTGTAATGTTTTGGAAACCTTAGGTGTGAATAGAGTTACACAAGCTATATTTGGATGAATGTCAAAACCCTTCACCTGGTGGATACTTAGCATGTGATTTTGTGTAGATGATAGTTGTCTTTCTTGTTAAGAGGCAAAATCAAAAGAAGTCTCAATACCTTTTTTTGAATGTCATATTTTCATGAAGACAAATGTGAAGGACAGGAGTATAAACTGAGAAGTGGTCAGGTAAATTAAAACATAAGTATCAGTTAAGGCTAACTTACCAGAGAGTGTAGAGAAGTGATTAAAGAGGCTAATAGGATGTTGGTCTACATGGCAACAACAGCATTTATTTCTATAGCACATTCTTATGCAAATGATGTGGCTCAAGATGGCGTACAAAACGTCAAAGATGTAGTTACATGCAAAGAAAAACAAACTAAAATTAGAAAATGAAAAATAATGCATACAGAGTATACAAAAATACATAATGCACACTTTCATAATATAGATTTGTAATTAAGAGAAACTGAGACCTTGTTATTTAAAAATCTGTAAATAATGATCCCATGATAAGGTTAATTGGCAAGGGTAGGATAAAAAATTCCAGTTAAGATGGAGAAACTGGAGTTTTTTTTTTCTTTAGAAAAAACAAAATTAGTAGGAGTTCCAGGCCAAAAGACTACCCAGTCCACACTGGGCATTCTGCCTAACATAAATATACTTAAATTGTTCTTTATTGTTGTGTTTTGATTTTTTTTAAGGCTTCATTTTTAGAATAGATTCGATGCAGTGGGTCTTGTGGCAGGTTGGGGTATTTGTTTTTTTTTTAAACATTCAAACATCACAGATAGCTGCACAGGACTTTGATCAGGTGGTGCTGGTGAGAAACCCAAAAAGAAAATGCAGAAAAGTAAAGATTAATAAAGAGTGCAGATTCATTGAAGAGTATAATAATACAGTGCAAATCTAGTTTATTAAGGGTAGAAATAAATTGTAGTTATGAAAAGGCCAAATTAAAAAAGTAGGTTTAGTATTTTTTTTAATGGTGTATAATTTTAGTCTGGCATGTCTCCATTGGTAAAGTATTCCATAATTTTGGTGCTTATCAGCAAAAGGCTTCTTTGCCACTGCTTTTATTCCATATTTATGATGCATATCAGCAAAAGGTGTCTTTGGCGTGTCTTTTATGCTTGGTTGTTGCTGGCTGTTCCTGTTCCAACATGACTGCGCACCAGTGCACAGAGCAAGGTCTGTAAAGAAAAGGATGAGCAAGTGGAGTGGTGTGGAGGAACTTAACTGGCCTGTGGCCTGCACAGAGTCCTGACCTCAACCGGACAGAACACCTTTGGGATGAATTAGAGCGGAGACTGTGAGCCAGGCCTTCTCATCCAACATCAGTGCCTGACTTCACAAATGCTTTCCTGGAAGAATGGTCAAAAATTTCCATAAACACACTCCTAAACCTTGTGGAAAGCTTTTCCAGAAGAGTTGAAGCTGTTATAGCTGCAAAGGGTGGGCCAACTCCATATTAAAGCATATGTATTAAGAATGGGATGTTATTAAAGTTTGTGTGTGTGTGTTTATAATTTGTATGTATGTCTATGCCCATCTTTAGCTCTGGGGGATTTCATATGTTTTTAGGACTCAATAATTAACATTAGATTGTTTATAAATGTTGGTATGAAATACTTGATGCTGCAGAAATGTACCTCATTACAATATACTATGCAGTTATATGAAAATGTAAGTACAACCCATGGAAGTTGCTGACTTTTTTAAAATTTTTGAATAGGCAAACATTAGTTTTTCATGCAAGTAATGCTTACAGATTTACTTAAACAAATGATATGTAGATTTGACACGATATATTCATCCTCTTAATCTAAATTAACAAATATGCAGATTTCTCAATTGAAAAAAGTAAATACACCCAACACTTATCACCACTTTAAAACCATTAGAACCTCTTTAGGGAGGTATGGCACCTGTCATATTTAAACTACAAATATTTAGGGTCTAGTGTTTACTTTGCTATTGATGTGTGTGGTGTCATCAAGCCAAGCTCAGCTCAAAACAGCTATTTAAGGCTCTTGGAAAGAAGGTTGTGGATGCCTATAAGTCTGGCAAGGAATTTAAAAACAAAGCCAAATTATTTGAAATCAATCATTCCAATGTGAGAAAAATTATCAACAAGTGGTGTAGATTTCAAATGACCACTACTTTGTCCAGGACAGGCAAGCCCAGCAAATTCAGTCCATGTGCTGACCAATTGATCCTAAAAGAAGTCTCCAAGAACCCCCACCTTTTATTTTGGGGTCTGCAGGTACCTCTTGCAAAAGTTTGTATCAAAGTGCCTGCATCTATGATCAGAAAGAGTTTTTACGAATTAGACCTGCATGTGAGGTGTGCCAGGAAGAAACCTTTGCTGTCCATAAAGAACATTGGAGAAAGAATACAGTTTGCCATTGAACATACAGGCAAAGATCAGACCTACTGGAACAATGTACTTTGGGCAGATGAATCAAAGATAGATTTGTTTGGCCACAGTAAATGTAGACATGTTTGGCGTAAACCCAAGCATTTCAGGAGATTAGATTAGATTATTTATTTATAAAAGCACATTTAAAACAACAAAAGTTGCACCAAAGTGCTGTACAAAAAAGTATTAAAATAAACACAATACAAACAATCATGCAAAAGCAGATCAATTAAACAACCAATTGTAACATCCACCACAATCCCATCATACACAATGAAAGACAGAAGAAAACAAGTAGGTCTTAAGCCAACTTTTAAAAACCTCGATCAAGGATGAAGACCTGATGTGCAGAGGCAAGTCATTCCAAAGCCTAGGAGCAACAACTGAAAAAGCTCTTTCTCCTTTAGACTTCAGCCGAGATCTTGGCACTACAAGGAGTAGTCATCCACATGACCTTGTGGTCATCGAATCAGCTATGAATTATGCATCATATCAAATTATGTTTGAGGGAAATATGAGGCCTTCTGCTCAAAAGTTGAAGTTGAACTGGAAAATGACCTTTCAAGATGATAATGATCTGAAGTACACTAGCAAGTCCACCAAGGAATGGCTTAAGAGAGGTTATGGACTAGCCTGTTTAAAGCCCTGATTTGAATCCCATTACAATGTTTTAGGGGGATTTGAAATTGGCAGTACATGTAAGAAAACCAATTCACCTCATGCTAGTGAATGAATTTTGCATGGAGGAGCTGTCAAAAATTTCATAGAGTAGATGTCATAAACTTTTGGGCAATTATGTGAAGCCTTACTTTTTCATGACTGTATATGTAGACAATTAACATACTATTTTAGGAACAAATTATTAAAACATGCACAAGCAAAATGTGTTGAGTACTGTTTTCAGATACTAATAAAAGATAATGTTAACTTACAGTGGGGGAAAAAATACATCCAATTACTTTTACTTTAAGAACATACATGTTTTATTTTGATTGTGGAGCTTCATTCCAAGCAAGGTTAGATTTATACCTCATGAAAAAATTAATTTTGGTTACTGGAGGTAAGAGCTTCTGAA
Source organism: Erpetoichthys calabaricus (assembly GCF_900747795.2). Lineage (NCBI taxonomy): Eukaryota > Metazoa > Chordata > Cladistia > Polypteriformes > Polypteridae > Erpetoichthys > Erpetoichthys calabaricus. The sequence continues at coordinate 197,746,451 of NC_041397.2, forward strand.
CACTTTATATACATGAGAAGAATAGTTTCAGCTGAAATTTTTGTTTCTTCACTTTTATTTTGATTGCATAAATTTGTGTACATGAACAATTAAACAATTCAGAAAAATGTAGTCAGCCATCAAGGGCATATGTCAGCTGTAGCGGGAGAGATGGTTTTAGTTTGTACTGTGCTGGAGCACTTTGGAGTTTTCATTTTAAGCTCTTTTATTACTGTAACATTAGGAAAACTAAAATAAACTAAATGTTGCACTAGAAATATAGCAGTACTTCACTGTAAAATGTGTTTGATTATATATTTTTTTAAAAATGCCATTTTCATAATAATACACTGTGTTAATGGAGAGTTTGACATATTATCAAGAAATGTTTACAGTTTTATACCTGTGGTGAAATTTTCATTTATGTTTGTATTGTAATTTTAAATATACTCCGTCCTACCATGATTTGTCATAATGCACTTTTTATTCTTTCAGGGAACATGACCAGCACAATGTAAACACACGTGCTTACATACATCTAATTTGAATACATGATGAATAAATTGGCACTTGTGAACACCCTAAATTGTTTATTGGATACTTCAGAAACAAGTCCAGGCAGAGTGAAAATCTTCTCTCAGTTAAACTTTAGTTGTTTAAATATGTTAACTGTCTCTTCAGATGTTTTTCATTTTTGAATTGGCATATATGGGCTTCTCTTTTTTGAGGATATGAAAGCCTTATCTTTCACATTTTTAACAAATTAAATTTGATCACTATATATATTAAATATATTCTTTAATAGGATTTCATGACATTTTGAACTAGATGTTTATGACACTTTGTCTTTAAATTATTTTTGTTATCTATTATATGCATATTTCCATAAATGTTTTTATTATATACTTCTGAAAATATTTGTTTATCGGGTTGGAGATTTTGATTAACATGAGAGAGAATAAATGTCTAAGGTTACAGATTAAAGGTCAATGTATCTATTTGGGAAAATTCACTTTGCCTTGCTGGGTATTGTTTACTCAGGTGGTGCTTAATGACCTTAGAACTTTTTGAAATTGCAGCTCTAGAGTTTCATTGACCCTGGATGCATGCTACAATGACATCCTAGGCTCGCTATGCAGCAATGTACAAAAAGATGTATGTGAGCAGTACTGTAGTTGCAGGCATGTTTTAATTGATCAATTTAGTATGCTACGATAAGTTAAGTATAAGCTTATGTGTGACTTGATTTGATTTTTGGATGGCCAATATCTAAATTCCATGTACACTCACAAATGAGTACTTAAACACTGTAAATTGTACTTTCAGCAAGTGACATATTTGACTTGAATAAATAATTATTGCAGTTAATACTAGGATTGTATCATCACTGTAATTCACTTCTCTTTATTTGTAAGTGAATGAAGTAAAATATTTTTTTTTTTAGTTGTAATATTTTTATACTATTCATTTAATTCCACGTGGGATTCTTCTTTGTATCATCAGAGACCTCAATTCGTTGTTCAAATGAAAGTAAGAAAAAAAAATCATGGTTTTTGGCTACAGTACAATGAACTATTTAAACCTATTTAGTGGCACACAGCGCCTTTATTTTGGCCATTGTGCTATACAATTTTTTACTTTTTGGGGCGACGAAAACAAATTGTCCATTTTTATAATTTTGTTCTTATTCCAGTGCACAGTGACAGTGACGTGTCATGTTTTGAATCTATAGATCAAAAACCGTACACTAGGAAACTTTTTGGGAAAATGTAGGTGAGAATAATAATAAAATTAAGAAGGAAACGTTCTGGGAAAATTTAGGTGAGAATAATAGTAAAATTAAAAAGAAATGTAATATAAATAAGAAAAGAAGGTTAGCCTTGTCAAGCCAACTTGAAAAAAGTTGTGCTTTTTAATACTGTAAACACACTGAAATGAATTTACATATGGAGAAAGTTACAAAATGCATTTGTCAGAATATTGGACCCCAGGGACTTTCCAATAAATACAGCTACTATGTATAAAATCTGTATTTGCGAAGTGTTGACCTAGTAAGCACATCTTAACAATGAACAACTGAATCAAAGATTTCACAGAATAAACCTTCACAAACTTGTATGTGTCAGTGCTATTTGTTATTGGCCCTTCCCCGGGCAAAATCACAAAAATGCTTTGTTTTATGCAGAATAAACAGTACTTTTCTTGTAGTTTTTCACAATTTTTTTTGTACATTTCTGTTTCCCTTGTCATCATTACATTAGAATTTTTCACATTTAGTTTTTTACTTTTTCAAGGCTTTTCTATTGTGAAGAACTAATGAGTACTCTTTCCAGTCCGATGGTTTAGTCTGTGGATTTAATTATTTTCAACTACCAGATAGTTTTTACTTCTGATACTTAAAGTCAATAGCAAAGCCTCATCTTTTTTGGATGATTATTCTGTTGATTTCATTTGCCAAAACTGGTGGTGAGTAACATGAATATTCCACTAGTTGCCAACAAACCTTTCAGTTTAGGGTAACAGAGAGAAACTCTGGTGTGCAGGGTACCAGTCTTCTGCAGAGCACAGTAATACGTATGTACCTAAGTAGAAACGATCCATCAAGAATGTTGCAGGCAATCCATTAATAGAAACCTGTAAATAAAATAATAGTTTAGTTTAAATCCAGTTATTTACTATAGATATTTTTTCAACACGAAGAAATGATAGCCAGTGGCTAAAATTCATAGCACAGTCATTTAGGAGCACTGGTTTAATGCTTAGCCTATTAACAGTTGATGTGTTTATGACAGGTTGATTGCTATGGTTGAATATGTCCTGTGAAATACAGGATCTCTTTCCAGGGTTGATTCCTGCAGAAGGTTCCATGCTACAGTGAGTGCATATTCTCTGAAACATTTTTGCAGAACAAACTTTCTTGCATGAATGCAGACATCTACATTGTACACGTATAAACATCTGCTCCATGAAAGGTCAGGTTGGGGAGTATGCACTGGTGTAGCCCATTGCTGCACCCACCACACGACAAAACAGCTTGGGATCCTGGTTGTCAACCCCTTAGACAGACACAAGGTCCAGTCCCACCCTCTGGTAATGACCATCTGTCTGCCATAGCTTGGTGTTATGTGGGCGTCCCCTTGGCCTGGTCCAGCCATTCGGGTCGTCAGCAATGAGGATCTTGCGAACCGGATCACACTAGGGAAATTGTGCAACATGGCCGTAGTGCCGTAACTGATGCTCCCTCACAATCCAGATAATGTGCTTCATTTGGGACTCCATGAGAAACTGCTCATTCGACACAAAGTCAAACTAGCGGTAGCCAAGGATTCTCCAAAGAGAAGCAGTACTGAAGGAGTCCAACCTTTGTCTCAGGTCACTGGATAGTGTCCACGTCTCGCAACCATATAGGAAGACAAGAAGCACCATGACTCTAAACACTTGGACCTTCATTCTTTTGCATAGATATCGGGAGTGCCACACACTCCTTTCTAGCAACCTCATGACCCCAATGCTCTCCCAATCCATCTGCTGACTTCATATGGTTTGAGATGTTGCAATAGCAATTACAGTATGTGACTCAAATTTTCTTGTAGCAAAGCACTATATGTAGTGCAAAACTTTCTTTTATTTTTCTGTCATCGATTCAGGTAGTGACTTCAGTGTTATTCAAAAATAATAACCAAATAAACAACTGCTAAAAAATATTCAAGGTTTGGAAATTGTTGGATGACGGTATCTGCATTAGCAATGTGTTAAATGTGCATTACAACAACAACAGTTTATATATAGCACATTTTTGTACACTGGATGTAACAGAAAATACTACAAGAAGCCAAAGAAATAGTTTCTAATAAAAATTATGCAAGATTAATAATGAATAAGTAACATACCATAAATGAAAAATAAACACACAAAATATATATACAATATACATTCACCAGCCACTTTATTAGATGTACCTTGCTAGTACCGGGTTGGATCTCCTTTTGCCTTCAGGACTGCCATAATTCTTTGTGGCGTAGATTCAGCAAGATGCTAGAATCATTCCTCAGTGATTTTGGTCCATATTTACATGATAGCCGGACACTTTGATCCAGTCAGTTGGAAAATCTATTCACGCCTCCTAGGGAATCCCACAAAGTTTGCTTTGCCATGATTTTGGAAAATTATGGAAATGTTAGGGAATTTTGTTGAACTCTTCCAAATGAGTTGAATTCCATGTGGAAAGAGGAACTGAACTAATTCTGAGTGGATTATAACTGTACAATGGCCTTTTAAGTGTTCTGAGCTCTGAGGCAGCAATGCTTAACACTGCACCACTGTGCCTCAAACAACAAAAGACCAACCAAATGAAAGCCATAAATAAAATACAACGAAATGGCCACAAACTAGTATAAGTAAATAAAATAATTGATCAGTCCACTTTCATAGTTAAAATCTTGGGGCATAAATTGGCTATGCCATGAAGCAGCAGTGTGGAACTGGGTCATTCCATTGTTTTCATTCTATTGGAATGCTTCACATTTTTTTCTTAAATCAAGAGGGCAAAAAGCCTGTAAAGAGTAATAAATCTTTTGTTATTATTATTATTTCACAGGGTCTCATTCTGGTTGGAGGAGAGAGAGGGCTTGTTTTGAGATTGCAGCTGGGCATAAGGCTAATATTGCTTGTAAATTAACCATGCAATGCTGTGCTGCTAGAGCACAAGAGTCAACATTATTTATCCGGTGGCATTAGCCAATGTAACCCACCAATGAAAAAACTGGAAGTTTTTTTTTTTTTTTTTTTATCTATTTAGTTATTTATTTATTCTTAAATGCATGGAAATTTGTCTAGAATACTGATCCGATTCTGACATCAGGCATTCATGAACCGGATTGGCAATAATTTTATACAGTAGTAGACATTTGTGAAAGTTCTGCGCATAGCTACTACAGCTCGTGTCATGTCATGCTGACCTCGGAAAGCATCAAGGTGCACGGGGGAAAAAATGTTTGTGTAAGCTAGCTGCATAGTGAATTTCTGTGGAACTATTTGTCAAACAAGGTCATCGGTGAACATAGCATATTCGTTGCGAATATCTCTTTGGTGAATTTTGCCTATCAACACTACTGCAGATGTACTGATTTGCCTTACAAAATCAAATTGGCTGGGTTCAAGACACCAAGAATTTTCAAAGGGAAGTTGCCAAAAAAGGTTTATCTGCATCAGTCCTCATACTTCTTTGCTTAGATCCACAGTAGGAGGACTACTCTTGAAAACCAGAGGTGTAGCTAGGGTTTTCAGCGCCCAGGGACAACTGAAGATTTTGCGCCTCCTCCTGTTTGCCAAAATGCAATGGGGAACATCAATTCGGCACCCCCTGGATGCTGCGCCCGGGGACAGATGTCCCCCCTTATTCCCCAAACCCCCGCCACAAACCCCCCAGCTACGCCACTGTTGAAAACATCATAGGAAACATTTAGGGTAATGTCTTGTTTCTCAACTAAAAACTTACTTGCATCATCATGATGGCTCTATTGAATTTAAAGAACCCTTTAGGTGGAGAAGGAGGGCTGTCATAATTTTGAATCAAATACTGCCACTTAAAAATGGTATGGTAGAAAGCTCAAAAATATTTAGCCCATCGGTCTCCTCACATTGTCTTTACCACTGTTAGTTGTCGCTGATGATTGAAACAATGAATGTAGAGAATTTTGCTGCCAACCTTTTTTTGCAGCAGGTTCTGCACTCATCCTTTCACCCCACACATTAGAGATGTATTATCATTGCATTGATTAATGAAGTGATCATCCCCATAACACCCCTCAGAGAGGTGCTTTAGTATTCGATCTGTTATTTATTCAAGTAATTGAATGACACGTTCATCTGAGATATATCTGATAAGTATGGAGAAATTCTCAACATTACACCTATCTCAATTCCCTTCACTCTTTTCATTTTGCATATGCTTTGATGTACATTTTTTTTGTGAACTGTGTTTTACCCTTTCTGCCTGTTTGGGATCTTTGAATAAAGGATATTTTCCAGTGCTCAATGAAGTTCATTTATGAGCAAAGATTATATTATGTCTCATATTCTTTTAACGTAGTCTCATTATTTATCTGTCGGTATTGGTTCTAAGAGACCAGTAATACTGTTGTTGCAAACTTTTCTCTGTTTCATTTCTGTCCACATAGACACACTTTGTAAATTGCTCTGACTTGACATTTTGCTTCCAAAAGCCTTTACCATTTTCTAATACAGATTTCCAATTTGTACATTCTATCCATCATATTACATGTTCAATCCTATAGAATGCTCAGGGATGTGCAAGGATGTTTTAAAACATTTTATTTGTTGAGTCAACTAGTGAATAAATGAAACTGCAAAGTTTGCACCAACAAAAATTGAGGTATCATTCATACAAATTACTTGCCTTGTACTTCGTGGTCACTCAAGTGTCCTTCCAAGATGGAATCCCTGTCCTATACACCTGCTATATATCAGCTCAGGACAATTTCAAGAAAATATTTATGCTTGTCCAGGCCAGATTCTTTATGAATATAGTGTTTAGGAGAACTGTTTTGCCAGTGTGTATGTACTGTAGGTTGTGGAACTTGACCCGGACACAGACAGGCAGACACGTTTAAATTACCCCACACACGTTTATTCAGGGTTTCCATTACACAATAATTACTCACAAGCCCCCAATATCCCACAGTCCAGGCCAATCAACAATGCCTTCTCTCTCTCTGTCTTCAGACCGCCTCCTTCTCTCCTCCAGAGACCTTGTCCTTCTCCCACCCGACTCAAGTCCTCCTCTGAAGGGAGGTGGCCCCTTTAAATAAGCACCCGGATGTGCTCCAGGTGTGTCCCCGGCAATCTCCCACCGACACGCCCCAGTGTGGCGGAAGTGCCGGCTGTATCCCCGGAAGCACTCTGAGTGTCCCCTCTTTTCTTCCCCCCAGCACTTCTGGGTGTGGCGGAAGTGCTGAGGTCCAGGGTCCTACTGGTATTGGGGTGGCCCCTGGCGGTGACCACAGGCCCCTACAGGGTCGAGCTTCCCAGCTCTGTACCTGTGGTCCCCAGGGCGGTGCCCCCTCGGGGTCTGGAGGAGGCACAAGCCCTCTTCCGGTCTTCTCGGGCGTCTCGGCTGGGTACACCCCCATCCGGGTACCACAAGGTATAGCCCTGAATGTTAAACTTCCTAGTAACAATATGATGTGGTTGGAAGCACTCACTATATACAATATACAGATAAGCAGATTTTTTTTTCTTGTGAAAAAAAAGACTGTAATCTTCAATGATTTATAACAATAATAGTATACATGGGAAATGTTTGTTTGTTTGAAAAATATTTTGTCCCTTCCCCAACCGTTACTTTAGAAGTTGTATGATATACACATGTATCAAATCCCACGTAACCTATTGACAAATCAAGGTTCTTTAGACTATGTTCAAAATAATTTTACTGTCTAATATTACCACTACGAGGAGTCCGTTTTGTTAAGCCATGGGACACCAAAATGAGCCATTTATACTAGACAAATTGATGTTTTTAATTTTTACTTTAGTCTGGGTCTAAAGGGGTCCTGTCATCTGAAGGTTATTTATTTATACAGTAATCCCTCCTCCATCGCGGGGGTTGCGTTCCAGAGCCACCCGCGAAATAAGAAAATCCGCGAAGTAGAAACCATATGTTTATATGGTTATTTTTATATTGTCATGCTTGGGTCACAGATTTGCGCAGAAACACAGGAGGTTGTAGAGAGATGGGAACGTTATTCAAACACTGCAAACAAACATTTGTCACTTTTTCAAAAGTTTAAACTGTGCTCCATGACAAGACAGAGATGACAGTTCCGTCTCACAATTACAAGAATGCAAACCTATCTTCCTCTTCAAAGGAGTGCACGTCAGGAGCAGATAATGTCAGAGAGATAGAGAAAAGCAAACAAATCAATAGGGCTGTTTGGCTTTTATGTATGCGAAGCACCGCACAAAGCTGTTGAAGGCGGCAGCTCACACCCCCTCCGTCAGGAGCAGAGAAAGAGAGAGATAGAGAGAGACAGAGAAAAACAAACAATCGAAAATCAATACGTGCCCTTCGTGCTTTTAAGTATGCAAAGCACCATGCAGCATGTCGCTTTATGAAGCAGCTGCACAGAAGGTAGCAACGTGAAGATAATCTTTCAGCATTTTTAGACGAGCGTCCGTATCGTCTAGGTGTGTGAACAGCCCCCCTGCTCAATCCCCCTACGTCAGGATCAGAGAAAGTCAGCGCAAGAGAGAGAGAGCGAGAGAAAAGTAAGTTGGGTAGCTTCTCAGCCATCTGCCAATAGCGTCCCTTGTATGAAATCAACTGGGCAAACCAACTGAGGAAGCATGTACAAGAAATTAAAAGACCCATTGTCTGCAGAAATCCGCGAACCAGCAAAAAATCCGCGATATATATTTAAATATGCTTACATATAAAATCCGCGATAGAGTGAAGCCGCGAAAGGCGAAGCGCGATACAGCGAGGGATTACTGTATTTTGTTTCATCTGGCATGTCTAGGGAGGCCTCTTAAGCATAGTTCTTATCTCTTAACTTCTTAGCAGTTCTTCCCATATAATACTCTTTGGAGAAGTTGTAATGTAAAGAGTGATGTTGTGCTTTCTTATGCAACTTTCTTAGGTTGGTTTGAACTCCCATTTGTCCCATGGATGTGTCCTGTCTCCCATACATCTGGTTACTTCCTCTGGAGGGAAGAAGTTCTGAGACATCCAGAGGTCTTTGGTGGGCCCCTCCCCCTTATAGATATGTGCCTTGCACTCTGCAAGAAGGGACAGAGTGGACTATCACACAAAATATTTTTAAAATTCAGTATAGCTGGCAAACTTTTTGAGTTATAATGGTTAACCAGTTAAACGTTTGATACCCAGCATTTTTTTTTCTCAAGCAAGAAAATTTTATGACCAACTGTGTGTGTGTGTTTTTTAATTGTCTTTCCTTTGTGAGAAATGTAAAATTATATTTTGATGAAGCCTTTCTTTATTTCTGTGGGGTAGTGATTTTCTAGTGGGTTACTCTAGATCAGTGGTTCCCAGACTCGGTCCTGGGGACCCACTGTGGCTACAGGTTTTTGTTCCAACCAACTTCCATTTTTCATTGGACTCTTAACCTAATTAAGTGAATCATTATTTCCCTGTTCTGTGTTTTGAAGCCAATGTAGAAATTACAAACTAAGTTTGGTAGATTTTTATTAAAATGTAATAACTAGTTATATGCGGAATATGTCTTTTTTTTTTTAATAGTTAACAGTATTTTCAACCGTTCTCCTTCTAATTTACCAGGTGTTCAGGTTATTGAATTGATTATTTACTAATTAGCAGGTCTGACACTGAAGTTGTTGCAGCTTTCATCTTCCTGGGTGTCTGCTGGTTGTTAATTGTCAGTATTAGGGTTAAATGAAGGGCGCAAACTACACAGGAAAAGGGGGAAAATAATAGAAAAACAACAAAAGAGAGGTAAGCATTTATAGTTTTAGAAAAAATAGAAATATTTCTAAATGTCTTAAATGTAAAAACTATACTGTTGTGTTTTTCTGAATGCAGAATAAGAGAAGAGTAAAAAAGACCGGCTAATTAAATGAGATCAGTTGTTATCGATTATTATCACCGATTGTGAATCTGGTTAGAACCAAAACCTGCAGCCACAGTGGGTCCCCAGGACCGAGTTTGGGAACCACTGCTCTAGATGAATATATTTAATTGTACCTGGGTTAATATTTATTTTTAAACTCCTTGCCTCATGATTTATATTATGTACACCTGATGATTGCAAGGGATAAAAGTTCACTTTCTCTCAGAAAGCTATGTGCTTGGTTACATTTTCTATTAAAAGGGAACCATTATGTTTGTGAAATGGATGGGTTTACTGTGAGGTAGTTATTGATACTTAAAGACTCAAATTGTGTGTGTCTATTATTTGGATTTTGTTGTAAACTTTTAATTGTCTCGCAAGTTTAATTTCCTTGTCCTTACCTAAGTTACTCAAAATGCTTTGCTGTAGCACTGCATTTACTTTGTTAGCATGATATTGCATTGTACAGTATATATCATGTTACTGTAGTTCTTAGATATTTTATAGCATTATATATGTATGTTTTGATTTATTTTCTGATACAGGAAACAGGATATTTTCTGAAATAAGAAAATTATAGTTATAGCTTCTGCACCTTCATAAAGTTGTCAGTTGTTTTTTTTAACCAAGTGCCCTTTGCATTGAGGCATTACAACTTGCCAAACCTATGAAAGTGCATTAGGTACACTTTTACACAGCAACATTCAGGCATAACAATGCTTAATCGGGCCACTATTATAAAAAGGCCTTAATTCAGCACTTAGGTCATTGCAAGACAAAGGTCACATTTACTCAGTTTTCTGTGCATTCTATCATGCATTGAACATCACTAGAAATGAGATAAGATGCTATTGGCATGCTGCAGACAGGCATGTTATATGTCATTGTTCCCAGACACTATGGATTAAGCTGCTGTTCTATGTCCCAACTGCAGGCAAGGTTTCAGCAGACTGGCTCAACAAACTGCTGAGTGACCTTACTAGAGCAAAGTCAACACATCGTTCTGGTTCATCTGAGAGAGAGTTTTAGATCTGCCATCCTTACTGTTGCTGAAACTTTTGGCAAACACAATGCCTGCCTTAGTGACAGGATAGTGAGGGACTAGCTCCATGCTAATGATTTTAGAGCAAGACAACTTGCACTGCAGAAGGACAGAGTCAAGCTAGACACACAGCTATTAGTGAAAACCATTCAGGGAAGAATGGTAGTGTGTAGATGCTGCCTATTGGCACTGCTAATCCTATCCACACAACATCTTAGTCCCACAGAGAACATGTGGTATGTCTGGATCACAACACATGAAGACATCATTCTCTGCTTGCCTTTGGCCAGCATCTTTATCAGACCATTTTGCCAGAATTGGGGTGGCATCCCACTTTGGGAATTTCAGAGACTCACTAGCTATAAGCACCAGTGTTGTCACGTGGTGATGGCTGCAAGATGTGGTAATATAAAATATGGAAAGACTGTAAGATTACAATTGTTATTCTCAGTTTTTATTATTTTTTTGTTGTTGTACTATTTTGTTTTCCTATTATTTCCATTTGTTTTTTGTCTTTTCAGCAGCTACGATTAAAGTTTCAACCCAGTGACAAGGGCCTTGTTTCCTATTTTGATCATTGCAGAGTAGATGAAGTACTTGAATAAATGAGGGATGAAAGTTATTATATCGAAATTCCTTTCTTCTACACTGTTGCTGTTTATGAGATAGTTAAGCAGTTAACATCTCATCATGCTTTAACAACAACAGCAACATTTATTTATATAGCACATTTTCATACAAATGATGTAGCTCAAAGTGTTTTACAAGATGAAGAAAGAAATGTTTCTAAAATATAAAAATAAAAATAAGATTATGCAATACTAATAACAAAAAAATAAAGGTTTGCTCTCCGGGAGGCTAAAAAAAAAAAAAAAAAAAACTAGAGAGGGCTGGAGAAAAAAAACCTGCAGGGGTTCCAAGGCCATAGACCGCCCAGACCCCATTAGGCATTCTACCTAACCATAACAATCTAAATCAGTCCTCAGGCTTCATGTGAAAGAATTTGAAGATGATGGTCATGTGGACATCTGGCCTTCAATCCCATCAATGTAGCGATTGCATGGCGCCTTGATCAGGTGGTGGTGGCGGCACAGTTTGCCACTACAGAAAAAACATACAAAGAACAGCAGAGAAAGTAGGGGTTAGTCCAGACTGCGGAGCCATGATAAAAATGATAGTATAGTGCTTATACAGTATATCAGGGTTACACTAAAATGAAGCTATGAGTAAGCCATGTTAAAATAATGGGGTTTTAGCAGTTTTTTAAAGTGCTCCACCGTATTAGCCTGGTGAATTTCTATCAGTAAGCTATTCCAGATTTTAGGTGCATAACAGCAAAAGGCTGCCTCACCACTTCTTTTAAGCTTAGCTCTTGGAATTATAAGCAGACACTCATTTAAAGATCTAAGGTTACGATTTGGAGTGTAAGGTGAAAGGCATTCCAAAATATAGGATAGAGCGAGATTATTTAAGGCTTTTTAATAATAAGCAGTATTTTAAAGTCAATTGTAAATGGCACGGGTAACCAATGTAGTGACATCAGTTAGGATTTTCTTTTCCTAGTTAAGATTTTGGCAGCTGCATTCTGTACTAGTTGCAACCGATTGATGTCTTTTTTTTGGGTAGTCCTGAAAGGAGTGCATTACAGTAATCTAATCGACTAAAAACAAAAGCATGAACTTATTTTTCAGCATCTTGCAAAGTTATAAGAGGTCTAACTTTTGCTATATTTCTTAAGTGAAAAAAATGCTGTCCTGTGGCCTCATGCATAACGCTGTACGTAGAATTCACACTAAAGCGGAAATGTGCTTACACACAAAAAAATCCAGATGCATAAATATGTGTGAACGTCAACTTCCACGTTCTTCCACTACATAAATCCCAGTCAGTGGGAAAAGTAATGCACGTGCACGGGCCTGCTGCCCCACCCCAACTCCTCCCAGAGTTACGCTTCTTTGAATATGCAAATCAATATAAATAGCCCTTAAGATCAGTCTTCTGTGAAAAGACAATGGCAAAAGCACAGGGGGAAAATAGAAGAATTTCAGCGAATACCAAGTGGAGGCAAGGAAAAACCTACTATTTGTTGGTTTAAACAGTGGTATAAACATCAAAAGGAAGTTGATCGAGTGACAGAGTGTCGGAGACACTCGAAAGCTCAAATTAACAAAGTCGCACAGTACCCAAAATAAAAGAGAAGTTGTCAGATATCAAAGTCGCCGTGAAAAGGTGAGTTGTAGCCCACTGTCTGAGTTTCATATGAAAGCTTATTAGTGTACAGAGAAAAAAAAATAGGCACACAGTGGGGAAAAAAGCACGAAATGTCAACTTTAATCTGGAAATTTCCATTTTAATCATGTAGTTTATTTTGTCATTAAAGTAGAACATCAAAAACTTCATCTTAAAATCGTTTAATTTACTAGTTTCTCAAATCCTATCGTAACTAAAGTAGCACGTTAAATGCTTTGTTTTGTATTTGATCTATGTGCTCTGTGTGTGAATCACTACGTGCTTCCGGGCTTTCTCTTCCTCCGACAGGACACAGAATCCATTACATTCGTAATATTACAACTCTCTGAATAATTAAAATACTGAGATGTATACATGATACCATTTTCATGATGATAGGAGTTATTTAAAGCATGTTATTAAACATGGGAACATTGTGGCGCAGTGATTGTGCGCGACCTTCAATGAAATAATTTATTGCAGCAGTACTGTCTCTTTCAAACGTACTAACCCCCAATTCCTGTCCTTACTTTTCTTTCTCCAAATACCCAATCGCCACACAATCACCTCTGTAATAGACGTTAAGCCATCTGTAAGCTTAGAACACCGATTCTTCAAAACTTTTAAGGAACATTGAAAAATCTTTGTAGTACTTGTTTAATTATTCTATCCATCTATCCATCCAATGTCATGCCAGTCCCAGCAAGCATACAGCGCGAGGCAGGAACAATCCGTGAACGGAGCGCCAGATCCTTGCTAGCGCAGCGACACCGTGTCTTCACATGTTTAATTATTAACAATATAGATTATTTAAATGAAGTTAAAGATTTATCTGTTTAATATAATAAACATATTTTGCTGCATTTCATCTTAAAAATGATATCGTCATCATATGTAAATACGCACTTCATAAAGTGGCTCAGATTGTGCAATATTATAACTGTAGTGCAAGTTTACAGTGAGGTGATTATACCAATAAGTACAAACAGTTCTACAAGGAGCACTTGATGGACTGATTGAGTGCGTTTATAGTTCTTGGGAAGAAACTGTTTCTGAACCGCGAGGTCCGTACAGGAAAGGTTTTGAAGCGTTTGCCGTGTGAAAGCAGCTCAAATAGGCAGCATGGCTGAGGCAGCGTGTGCTTGATGCTTTATACCGATAATTCTCTTTCTGATCAGCTGCTGTAGATCTGTGATTCCACACTCAGATACAGTGATATAAATACTCCGAGTGGTGCAGTGAGAGTAATATGGAAAAAGATGATCCGCTATGACAACCCCTAATGGGAGCAGCTGAAAGAAGAAAAAGAAGGTGCAGTGAGAGTAACAACGCTAAAGCAGCTATGGTATTTGGAATAGTTTGGCCATTCCGTGGACCATTATAGTGTTACAGGTTAATTGCAATCAGATGCATTAAACTAATAAATAATATGCAGTTAATTTCAGTGTATTTATAAAGCCGCATCAGGGATGTGGATCTAAAAAAGAAAGGGAAACCATACTGGAACAGTAGCACTGCTTTGACGCTGGATGCTGCCAGTTTGCAAAACCGAGCGCAGAACTTGCATACACCAGGGTATGAGCTACCATGGAAATGTGCATGGCTTTACACCAAGTTTAGGTTTTATACATTGCGATTTGAGCATGGAAACGTTCGTACACAACATTTTTGTGTGAATGCACCATTTATACATGAGGCCACTGGTAATCTGATTAATAAGTGATTTAAAATTAAAGATACCTTAACTTTAAGTGACATATAAAAGGCTAGCCAGATAAATCTTTTCTTTTTGTTAGTAACCATAGCCGTAAAAGTATATTTACTATGAGTTGGGGTATATTTTTTGAGTAATTTCATTGATTAGGACAGCTTAACTTGCTGATGTTTACAGAGGAATGGCTGGTAATGGTGGAATTTGATCAAAAAACCTTCATAGCTAGTGTAACTGTAGATTAAAGTGAGAACTCCTTAGCTGTAATATCTGTGCATTAAAATGAAAGGAAAAGCACAAATTAAAGATCATTTGTTTGTAAATGACTGCATATGGTGGCAGCAAGAAACTTTTACAATAAATAAAATTTCAGTGTATTTAAAGTTATTCCAAAAAACAAGGGTCCACAAAACAGTTGGGGGGGAAAAAAAAGCAAGAATGACAAATGTGTGTGGCTTTATGATGTTGTGGAGTGTATTTTTCTGCCAAGTTTTAGGACCGCTAATTTTCATAGAGGGGTGGGTAAATGGCAATAAATCCAAATAATTTTGAATGATCAATTACATTTGTTCCATGGTGAAGCAATTTTTCAATTCAATTCTTTATTGTCATGTGTACAAGTACAAGTGCCACGTGCAATGAAATGCTTGCTTACATGTGCCCCCACAGACAGTGAACATAGACAAAAACAAAAAAAAAATCACACACAGTAAATAAATGAATATAAATAAGTAAATAAATAAAACCAGAATCCTAGGAATAAATATTGACAGTGGCAGAAGTATATGTGCAGGTAGCAGTGGAGGTGACACAAGGTTACTGATTGTTCATGAGTCTGATTGCAGTTGGGTAGAAACTGTTCCTGAACCTGGAGGTGCATATCTGAATCGACTTTAGTTGCTTCCCAGATGGGAGGAAGGTAAAAGTGACAGTGCAGGGTGGCTGGGGTCCCGCCTGACACGGTTTACTTTCCTGAGACAGCGTGTAGTGTAGATGTCATAAGCAATTTTGTCCTGGTAGTAGTAGAATTTTCCAGGGTGTCAAGGCTTCCATTCACAGGGTATAAATAGTTAATGAATAGCTTGAAGAGTTTTAAGAGTGCAGATAGCCTCACACCATAGCTGTTTCAGTCATTGGATTTAAATGAGTGGAGCATTATGTTTTCTTTTTTTTTTTTCGTGGTGGTTCTAGAGTGACATTTGAGACCATGCTTTCTACCACCTTTATTAAGCATTAAATGTGGTGATTACTTTTGTCTCATTCACTCCCCCTTGTGCTAAATTGCACCTCAGTTGACAGCATCAGCAGTATTGTAATCACAAATGTGAGATGTCAGTGGTGTCTAATTTTTCAGTTTATCTTAATTCACCTTTGGACTTCTCCCCACTAAATTAGATTTTTTTCTTCTAGCAGCTCCCAGTCTAAATCTAGGCTATGGGTCTTCTTTTGAGTATGGTTTAGTATAAGTGCTACTTGCTACTGTGCCATTTCTGCCTGGACGGAAGATTGACATATCCCTCCTTGATCATGTGGGTCTTCGCCTCCATTCCAGTGACATGCATGACATGTTCATTGACATCTCTTAATGTGCCTGGTGCAGTTTAGCTTGAGGGTACCTTGTGATTGACTGACCATCCTGGGAAGGTTCCTGCTTTGCATCTGATATTTCACAATACATTTTCTACTTTGTCGATTACATTTATCTTGTTTAAAATTGTCCAAAATATAGCTAGGCCAAGAATCAACCTGTGAGTGTTGCAATCTAGCTCTAGCCTCGCTGGGCCACAAGTTTTGGGCCTGCACCAAAATATAATTCTCGACAAAAATCTTTGAATGCCTTTCTAACAGCCTTCATGTCACAATCACTCCTACTCCAGTGGTCTACTCCAAGATGGGTTTAAAGTGGAGAAGGACACATTTACTGTAATTGTATATACCACATTACTAGAATGTAGACATAATCTTGCTCAATTGGAAAAATCGATGCCCACCTGTTATACGTCAGTGGGCATTTGATGTTCTATACTATCTGAAATCCGAAAAAATCTAATTCTCACTTAGAGGAACTGTTCAAAACTTTTTTTTAAATATGGCAAGATATAATTAAAAACATTTTACAGTAAGCATTTATATTAGGGGATAAGGAAATTTCCCTTATTTTGTTGTTTTTAAAGATTTGCTGTTGGGGCTTTCCTATCTTTCTCTTGGATGGGGGTTGAATTCTGGTTTGTAAGTTTGACTTGATTGTATGTAACATTTACTTTGTTGTATATGTTAGACTTGATCATATGGCATGTTGTTGTCTTCAAATAAAATCAATAATAGTAAAAAAAGAAAAAGAGACCTATGAGTTCACAGGTTTCCCATGCAGAAGCCAATGGCTGTTGTAATAACTTGAGACCATATTGCCACTCTTCATAACCAAGAGACCAAAAATGAACCTGTGGTATATGAAATAACAAAAATAATGAGTTGGAGGATTGAACACAGGAAGGAGAACAAAAGTACAAATAAACAGAGTGTCCTTCTTCTGTCTAAATGATTGGAAAATCTATAGGTTTCCAGTGTGGTGGCATTTCCATCACAGTACAACTAAAGCACTCCCTTTCTCACCTCCTGTCACTCTTGCTCTTTATGGCTATATGTCTATTATAACTCTGTCATGGTCCTGCCACCATCTTTTCCCCCAAATTCTGATATGAAAGGGGCTGGTTTTGTAGGGTTGAAGGTATGTCAGAGGATCATATGTTTCAGTTTCTGGCACTGTGTGCTCTCTTGTGTTTAGAATGTATTGTAATTTCTGGCATTTCTTCTCCGTCTTACTTCCTTTATTAGAGGTGGGTTAGTCATACTAGCCAACACCTGCGCTGCCTGCTCCATTGCACCCTAGACAAAGCATTACATGTTTATTGTTGCGCTCTTGCTTCTTGCTCTTCAAGCACACCCAGAAAACATACATGGCATATTGTTACCCCTGTGCTCTTAGCCCAGCTTAAAGAAGGCTACTGCCATGTGCTAGCTTTGTGCCCTGCCTGGTATAGCACCTGTTTCTAATGGTATGTGCATCATTTCTTCAATTTTCTTTTCATATTTTAATCTTGAATGCAACTTTTCTACCTTTAACTGTCTTAATTCTACAGAATAATTGACTATAGTGTGGTTTAGTTAATGCTTGATTAATTAGAACCTTCCAAAAAGAGCTACATGCTACTCAGATTATAAGTGTTGGTGTATTTGTGAGAATTGCTTTCTCACCCTGGACTGCTGTGATGCTGCAGTCATTTAATGGGAAACTTGATGAATGATTCTGTTTAAATAATGGGGTCTACACCCAGGTTTTAACAGTTGACACCTGTAAGACAGTTATCAGGTCATTTTTAAAGTTACAGCTCTTCTTTCTCCATGTATTTCATTTAAAATAATAATTTTGAAATAGCAATCAGTCTGTTTTAAATGCATATATATATTAATGTTGCCTTAAGAAGGGGCCTGAGTTGCCTCGAAACCTTACATATTGTAATCTTTTTAGTTAGCCAATAAAAGGTGTCATTTTGCTTGACTTCTCAGTACATTCACAATGCCTAACACGGTACAACACCCTACTACTACTTTCAATTACTGAACATATTGGAAGCCAAGAAATTCACATTTGAAAATAGAAGGATTTTAAAGTTTGTTCTAAACCTACCTCATAGCTAAATAATATATATTTTTAAAGCATTTTGTATAGCTTGATGTTGAACTATTGAAGGTGCAGCTCAAAAACTTTTTAGTTTTAACTTGATATGATCTTACCCACAGTAAGTCATTAGTGGTGATGATCCATACAGTATAGGACTCTGTAATTTCCACAATGTGGAGATGATAGATGGAATCGCAGTATTTACACATAAAAATGACTTTCAAATAAATGTGGAAAGGTGTGGACTTTGGAAGATTGGGAGAGTTTATTACAAAATATCTGAAAATTTTAAATGTTTTGAGTAATCTGTACTTGTATCATCTGAATCATATGATCATTTAGTGAATATTCTTCCTGACAAAAATAATGTTGTGCTTCTATGTCTTTTTGTATGTCTTTACAGTACACAGCATGACGTGCAAACGCTCCACCACATGCACATAAGCAACGGCTTGTAGGTTAGCTAGCTGCTTTGGACTATTGAGGTTGGGGTGGTTAGCGGTTGCCCAAACAACTAGCATTAGTCACAAAATTCTAAGAAACAGAATTTTAACTGCAAAATTCAGTGCAAAGCAATATCCCAGTGATCTTTATGAATCGGGACAGCATATTTTCTGTTGCTTATGTATACTCCAAACTTTTAGTTTATAATTTTGTATGCTGTAATTTATATATCTATAGTTATGTTTATTTTTGATTGTTCCCATATCTTAGTTATTTTTGTTTAATTTGTAAATTGAATTTATACCCCTCTTCTTGTTACATATGTTATTGTAAATATTTGTAAATGCAGTTTGTGCATTTGTGCGATTTCAATAAACAGAATGTAAAGTGGCTTTTAAAATAAATGGAAAGTGCCATTATGTTTTTGTTTGTGTTACTGTAGTTGATTGCTTATACTTTCCTTACACTAAAAACTGAAAATGGTGAAAAAAACATAGATAGATAGATAGATAGATACTTTATAAACATGGAATTTGGGAAGAAATAAAATAGATTTTCCTGTGTTCTGTATTTTAAGTGCTTTTGGTAGGTGCAATTAAATAGGTGATTTATTTAGAATAATGTTACTTTTAAAGTAGAACTAAAAGCATAAGTATTGTAGCAGCAGAGGTAAACATCAAATTAAGATTTTCTTTTTAGATGTCAACCTAATACTATATACAGTATACATATGCATATGTATACCTTCTTTTCTCAGAAGTTAATTTGGATGTTTTTTAAAACCAAGGAAGAAAGGATTTAAGTAGTGAAGTACCACAAATCCAAAAGAAAAGTAATGTGTTTTGAGATTTGTGAAATTTCTATTGCCAGATAAGGTGACACACTGTTCTTAACCGTGGACTCTTTCTTTTTTTATTAAGTTTATGAAGTTATGCTTTCAAATATTAATATGTTTTTACATTGTGAGAAAACTGTATATGGTGTCTCATCTGTTAATGGTTTCTGCTTTGTGCCTTAAATTGCAGAGATACTCTCTGACTCCCTCTGACTTTGTAGTGGAATAGTCAGTCAGTCAGTTCAGAAAATAGGTGGAGGAATACATATTATAGAGTACAGTGAAAATGTTTTTGCTTCAGGTTTTTTTTCCTGCATTATTATATATTTTTCAGAGTGAATGATATCATCAATAAAAAAGAAAAAAACTGAGTAAACAAATGAAGCAGTATGTTGATATTCATGTAGTTTTTAATTAAAGCTACAACCCCAATTCCAATGAAGTTGGGACATTGTGTAAAACGTAAATAAAAACAGAATACAATGATTTGCAAATCCTTTTCAACCTATATTCAATTGAATACACTACAAAGACAAGATATCGAATGTTCAAACTGATAAACTTTATTGTTGTTTTGCAAATCTTCACTCATTTTGAATTTGACGCCTGCAACACGTTCCAAAAAAGCTGGGACAGGGGCATGTTTACCACTGTGTTATATCACCTTTCCTTTTAACAACACTCAATAAGCGTTTGGGAACTGAGGACACTAATTGTTGAAGCTGTGTAGGTGAATTCTTTCCCATTCTTGCTTGATGTACTTGATGTATTTTGCGCTTCATAATGCGCCACACATTTTCAATGGGAGACAGGTCTGGACTGCAGGCAGGCCAGTCTAGTACCCGCACTCTTTTACTACAAAGCCACGCTGTTGTAACACATACAGAATGTGGCTTCGCATTGTCCTGCTGAAATAAGCAGGGAAGTCCCTGAAAAAGACGTCGCTTGGATGGCAGCATATATTGCTCCAAAACCTGTTTGTACCTTTCAGCATTAATGGTGCCTTCACAGATGTGCAAGTTACCCATGCCATGGGCACTAACACACCCCCATACCATCACAGATGCTGGCTTTTGAACTTTGCGCTGATAACAATCCGAATGGTCCTTTTCCTCTTTGTCCCAGAGGACACGACGTCCATGATTTCCAAAAACAATTTGAAATGTGGACTCGTCAGACCACAGCACACTTTTCCACTTTGCGTCAGTCCATCTCAGATGAGCTCAGGCCCAGAGAAGCCAGCGGCGTTTCTGGGTGTTGTTGATATATGGCTTTCGCTTTGCATGGTAGAGTTTTAACTTGCACTTGTTGATGTAGCGACAAACTGTGTTAACTGACAACGGTTTTCTGAAGTATTCCTGAGCCCATGTGGTAATATCCTTTACAGAATGATGTCGGTTTTTAATGTACTGCCGCCTGAGGGATCGAAGGTCACGGGCATCCAGTGTTGGTATTCGGCCTTGCCGATTATGTGCAGAGATTTCTCCAGATTCTCTGAATCTTTTGATGATATTATGGACAGTAGATGATGAAATCCCTAGATTCCTAAGCAAAAACCCTTAGTGATCCCGTATGTGCCAGGAGTATCGGAACAGCTGAGGCGCATTTTCTCGAAACACCGGGTCTCAGTGGCTTTCAAACCCCAAAACACGCTACGCCAAAGATTGGTCCATCCCAAGGATCGGGTCCCACGGCACAAACAGAGTAACATAGTTTACGCAGTTAAGTGCCAGGAGGAGTGCCGTGAATTGTACATCGGGGAAACCAAGCAGCCACTGGCTAAGCGCATGTCACAACACAGAAGAGCTTCCTCGTCAGGCCAGGACTCCGCAGTCTATTTACATCTACAGGATAGTGGTCACTCCTTTAAAGATGAAGAGGTGCACATCTTGGACAGGGAGGAGCGCTGGTTTGAGAGAGGAATCAAGGAGGCCATTTACGTGAAAAAGGAACGACCATCTCTGAACAGAGGAGGGGGCCTAAGGGTACATCTGTCGCCATCTTACAATGCTGTGATTGCAGCCATTCCT
The DNA here is from genome assembly GCF_900747795.2 of Erpetoichthys calabaricus. Taxonomy (NCBI): domain Eukaryota; kingdom Metazoa; phylum Chordata; class Cladistia; order Polypteriformes; family Polypteridae; genus Erpetoichthys; species Erpetoichthys calabaricus. The sequence continues at coordinate 197,768,011 of NC_041397.2, forward strand.
CAACCCTCTATGAATGGTTCACACGTCTACTAATCAGTGGACAATTTGCATATCACTAATCAACTGGCCCTTTGTCAATGGTGCTAGTCTCTGTGATTAAGCAAAGGTACTGTTTATAAGGTTGGGGAAACCTGCAGTCAATTGAGACTGAGGAAGAGACTTGGATAAGTCTCGAAATATTTCTCCCACTTAAAAACTTTGTCCAGATGAACAGAATCAAATTTCTAGGATTTCCTTACCTGGATTATTGAGCATGCATCGAGACATAGATTCCTTGCATTTATTCATGGCACAAACACTAAGTCACTTTTCATAACCACTTGCACTAATAATTTGTTGTTTTATTATATCTGTTATAGTTTTAGTTATAGTTGTTTGTTGCTTTGCACAAATTAGTTATACAGTTATAATACAAACTATTAGTTATAGTTATAGTTATTTGTTACTTTGTTTAGAGTTATTTTGTTATTCTGTTTGCACTATTACTAATGATCTTTTTAACTCTTTACTACCTTATCTTTATTCCTCTTGTTGCACTGAGCATGTATATGACAAAAGAATTTCCCTCGGGATAAATAAAGTTCTTTATCTGTCTGTCTGTCTGTCTGTCTGTCTATCTATCTATCTATCTATCTATCTATCTATCTATCTATCTATCTATCTATCTATCTATCTATCTATCTATCTATCTATCTATCTATCTATCTATCTATCTATCTATCTATCTATCTATCTATCTATCTATCTATCTATTGTATGTTGAGAAACGTTGTTCTTAAACTGCTAGACTATTTGCCCACGCAGTTGTTCACAAAGTGGTGAACCTCGCCCCATCCTTGCTTGTGAACGACTGAGCCTTTTGGGGATGCTCCTTTTATAACCAATCATGACAAACACCTGTTTCCAATTAACATGTTCACCTGTGGAATGTTCAAAACAGGTATTTTTTGAACATTCCTCAACTTTCCCAGTCTTTTGCTGCCCCTTTCCCAGCTTTTTTGGAACGTGTTGCAGGCATCAAATTTGTATTGTCTAGGTTAGGAACAGGCTGAAAATACTCAAGTGGATACATTAATTGTTGATGCCCATATTTAATTCTGAAAAGTGCATCATAGTTTGTATTATGTCCTTTTAAAAACTCTTGCTTTTATGCCTGATGAGTAATACTGGACCTTTTAGTTACATTAGGCTCAGTAGCGAAAGGATTTTGACACCTGAAGGTTGCATTATTGATTATGAAGAATAACCAAACTTTTATCACTTTTCCACTGCCAGTCTCTTCCTTGTTTACTATACTACTATCCAAACAATGATTTGAGAAAATTCATTGCAAACAATATGTAATGTTTTGTAAAATAAGACTGGGGGAAGTGTGAGGGGTGGGTGATATTTGTTGAGATTGAGATTGTGTGAATTGGGGTTTGATGAGTGGAGAGTGGAGAGTTTATGCACAGTCAGAAGTAAACCAAACTATTCATACTGTATAGCAAAGAGAAAAATTTAACAATGATGTCTAGAACTTTTCATTAACTGACAATTTTGTATATCTTTCACAAAAAAAGAAACTGTATCGTGCTAGTGTACTGAGTTAACCTAGGTTCTGCCTACACAAACCTGTGTGTTCCTATGTTCCTCCCACATACCAAAAATATTTAGAATAGGATAGTTGACAGTTGGTTTGGTATGCTTGTGTGTGTGTGTGTGGATGTGTGTAGGTAACTGTGCCCTTAAACATTTGGTTCCTGCCTTGTGTGCAGTTTTGCCAGGATAAACCCTCACCACCACTAACGATTATCAAAATAAAGTTAATTATATGGCAATGATTGTTTGTATGTGAAACACTAGTTGTTCGGGCATGCTGTAAGTTCAAAAATTGAGTTTTTTCTGTTGATAATAATTGTGGTTTACTTTAAAAGCAATCTTTAGTAATTAGCATACTTCTGGATATAAGACTGTATTTATTTTGAAGTGACATCAATGTGACATGTAGAGGAAATGCATATTACTATTTGTATTTTAAAATGCTGATTGAAATTTTAAAGTTTTATTTTCTGTCCATTTTATTTGATTTCAGTGTGTACATGTTCTAACAGACTATTTTTATGTTTCAAACATTTAATTAGCTGGAAAAAGTAATATTTTCATTATTTGTCTATATGTGTTGCTTAAAAAGAGGTTTTTAGCAAAATAAACACAAAAAGCTAACATCATAAAGTCTTTACTCATAACTACGTGTAAATACAGTCTTTAGTTACTAAATTCAAGATTACAAAAGACTGATTTGGTTATACGTTTTCAGTTTTGTATTTCATCTAAAATCGTAAACAACATACATGAACATTCTTTTCTGTTTTAAAGGAAAACTTAAAATGTAACCTCTCTTCATGATCCACATCTGTAAATATAAGAATCTAGTAAATGATTGAACACACAGATTGTGGGTGCAGATGGCCAGATTTAGCAAGCCTAAGGCTGATCTCACCAGCCAATCTTGACAGACTGGCATGGAATATGTGAGAAAAAAATGAACTTAAATGGGCTTTGATCGTCATGTGCAGTTTAACAACACCTGTCCTGATATGCACAAACCTTAAGTGTTACTAGAGTGTAGTCCTGATTTATTCCTGTTTTGGTTCTTCACCTTTTAAAAAGGCTATCATTTTCCTCTACCCTTCATTTATTTTGTGTTAAGGTTCCACATTCATTTGTGTTCAGTTAAATTTATTTTTTTGTAAAACTGGTCTCAGAAGCATTCATGCACACAATTTTAAAAATAACAAACAAACAGTAAATAAAACATTATGCAATTATTTTCCTTTCAGATGTTTCCAAAGGTGAAAATTAAGAACTCACAGAATAGGCTAGCAGTTATTAATATCTTTTTAGCTTTGGTCCTGGGTTCTGCTAAATGAGTCTACAATTTTTTTATTTTGCTCTAAGTGGATTATTGTATAAAGTGTTTTTTTGTGGGGTTTTGGGAGCCTTTAAAATTTGTTTTATAAATGGACATGCATGACATTTCATTCTCACATCTGGTTTATACAGTTTAGGGTTGTTGTGGGCCACAACCTGTCCTGGGAGCATGGTCTACAAGGGAGGAAACTGCACTCAACAGGGCATATCTCAATCACATATAATCATGTACATACTACCACCCATATTAACACAAGGACCAATTTGGAATTTTCGGTTAACGTAACACACATGCATATGGTTATGTAGTTAGGAAACCAGAGTACCTATAACTAAACCTATGCAGACAAAGTGGTAAGTTTAGGGCTACTAGTTAACTTAGGCTGTAAGTCTTTGGGTTATAGAAGGAAAACTGGAACACCTGCACAGAGAAAGAGAGAATGTATAATTTCCACATGGACAACATCCAGCTGTGGCATTTAAACCTAGGTTGCTGGATCCATTGGGCAGCAGCACTAACTGCATTATTGTTCTGCTCTAAGTACTGTGAACATTTTAGTTTCGGGAGTAGGCTGGGACCAAGTGCATTAAAAGACATTACAGTGTAGTTATTTTAGAGAAACAGGTGCTGTTTGGAAAGCAGAAGATACTATATCTGGTGAATTCATCTTGTCCTCAACGTTTTCACTGCCTCAATAGTCTTTCTAGCTCAAGAGTGTCGTGGTGGTGAGAGACCAGAAATGCCAACCGTTTTAAACTAGGAAAGACACTTTATCACGTGCTGTTATCATATCACTACCACTTTAATTTTTAGTTGCCCATTATAATTTTTCTTTTGTAGGTAGTGTTTTCTAGTGGTTAAAGTGACCAAACTAATAACCACAAAGGCTGCAACTTCATATAACAACTAGCTAACATTGTGCTTCTCAAGAAGTCACATTAATTGCCTACATTCAAAGCTCTATAAATTTTATTTATTTATTATTTTTTTTAAAGATAGTGTTTGATATGAAAAGTTGGAGGTAAAATGAAAATTATTTTGTGCTAATTTGGGTTGGCATAAAATTTTGCTGTCCTTTAGTGTTTAGTAATGTGTTATTTTTTTTTTTTCTTCCACTACATACATACATATGTATTAACCTCATTGAGGCCTTTTCAGATATACTTTTAAGCTGTGTCAATGATATGTTAGCTTATTGTACTCATCTCAGTTTAGTATTAAACGCTATTGTATTACTGCATAATAATGCCTATATGAATTTAAATTAATGCCTCTCTTGAATTATGCCATTAAAAACGGTCAGTTATGTTAATATAATGTGTGTTTCCAAAGTGTTTGTAAGATTTTTGATGAGTGACTTTCTCTGCCTGCTACTATGGATTGTAGAGACAGAAAGAAATGTTCCATCCTCGTATGTACACACACACACACACACACACACACACACACAATATAAAGTAGACTCAGTATTGTCCTGGTGTATTCTGTTGTCCTTTAAATTTTTTTTGCTCCCTTACACTTGGCAAATCCTTGCCATCTGGGTACCCTATCACAATATATCACGCTTACATTGATCAGCCACAAAATTAAAACCACCTGCCTAATATTATGTAGGTCCCTTTCATGCTGCTAAAAAGCTTTGACGTATCAAGGCATGGACTTGGCAAGACCTCTGAATGTGTCCTGTGGTATCTGGGATCAAGACATTAGCATGTGACCCATTAAGTCCTTTAATTTGAGAGTTGGGGCCTATAAAGATAGGACTTGATTTTCTAGCACATTCCACAGATGCTCAGTTGGATTGAGATCTTGGGAGTTTGCAGGCCAAGTCATTACCTTGAATTCTTTTTTTGTATTTCTCAAACCAATCCTGAACAATTTTTGCAATGTGGTAGGGTGCATTATCCTTCTGAACTGGGCTACTGCCATCTGGGAATTCCGTTGCCATGAAGGGGTGTGCGTGGTTTGCAACATTCTTTAGATAGGTGCTACATGTCAAAGTAGCATCCACATGAATGCCATGACTTAAGGTTTCCCAACATAACATTGTCCAGAGGATTCAAACTGCCTCTAGCAGCTTGCCTTATTCCCAAAGTGCACCCTGCTGCCATCTCTTCTTCAGGTAAAGATGCATATGCACCTGTCTGCCCTCATGATTTAAAAGAATTCATTATTCATCAGACCAGTGCACATTCCATTGCTCTGTGCTTTCATTCCATTTTGGCAGTAATTAGGGTTCAGCATGGGCTCTTGAACTGGTCCGAGGCTACTCAGCAAGCTGTGATGCACTGTGTGTTCTGACACCTTTCTCTTATGTCTTGCATCAGGTTTTTCAGCAATTTATGCTACAGTAGCTCTTCTGTGGGTCCAAATCCTGCCATTTTGGAGATGCTCTGACCTAGGTGTCTAGCCATCACAGTTTGGCCCTTGTTAAAGTTGCTCAGATCTTTGTACTTGCCCATTTTTCCTGCATCCAACACATTACCTACAAGAAATGACTGTTCACTTGCTGCCTAATATATTCCACATTTTGACAGGTGCCATTGTAACGAGACAGTCGATGTTATTCACTTCACCTGTCAGTGGTTTTAATGTTTTGGCTGATCAGTGTGTAATGCTTAATACTGTACTTTTTCAAATTGATCTTCATTCAAAGTTGTTTTATCAACCAAGTTAAACCTGTGGTGTATCAACATATTACTTACTATGGGATACAGCTTTTTTTCACCTCAAATGCACAATAAAATAGCATGCATTGGTTATTATTTCAATATGAAGTATACACTTACTTTGTGCCTGACTGTCTATGCATTTCTCATATTTATTGTAGTTTTCTTAATTTACTGTTCAAAAGTATGTCTTAGCAACATGATGGTGTAATGGTTACTATTTTCCTTTGTTGGGTCTTGATTAGAGGGTCATCTTATGTTATATTTCTCTCTGGATCTGGCTTCCTCAAACATACCAAGAAACATGTTATTAGAATTGTGTAAATTAACATTTTGAATGTGACATGCAATGTAATGGCATCTTGTTCAGGGTTGGCTCCAGCCTTGCATCAACTGATAATAGAGTAAACGGTCTTTTCGTGTAATTTGAAAATGTGAAATCAGTATATTAAATAATGGATGAAAAAATAAATCATTTTTTTTTATTTTATTTTTACCTCTGGAACAAATTTTTCAGAAAAAAAAACATATTAGTGGAATGTTTGCACAACCATCTCTTGTGTTAGTTTTCAGCCTTTGAATTAGTTGAATTACTTTGAAAATCCAAATACTTAGTAAGGAATCATTAGACATGACATGACCAGTAGCATTGCCATACTGTTATTTGATGAGCATTGTGACAGATCAAAGCTGACTTTCAAAATGGAATTTTAAGTGGTTTATTTAAATTTGGTGCATTCCTTGTATGACAAAGAAGCAAGGAAAAACTAACAGTCTTCAATAATAATAGTAATAATTACTGAATATAAGCCTTCTGACCAGCTATAAATTATTGTATAGTTAATATTTGGCAAAGTACATAGTTATGTATTTTTAAAGTAGCTGTTGTTATTTTGTGGAAAGTATAGATTAAATAATGCCAGTAAAAAATATTTAGCATGTACAGTGATCCCTCGCTATATCGCGCTTCACCTTTCGCGGCTTCACTCCATCGCGGATTTTATATGTAAGCATATTTAAATATATATCTCGGATTTTTTGCTGGTTCGCGGATTTCTGCGGACCAATGGGTCTTTTAATTTCTGGTACATGCTTCTCAGTTGGTTTGCCCAGTTGATTTCATACAAGGACGCTATTGGCAGATGGCTGAGAAGCTACCCAACTTACTTTTCTCAATCTCTCTCTTGCACTGACTTTCTCTGATCCTGACGTAGGGGGTGTGAGCAGGGGGGCTGTTCGCACACCTAGACGATACGGACTCTCGTCTAAAAATGCTGAAAGATTATCTTCATGTTGCTATCTTTTGTGCAGCTGCTTCCTGAAACGACATGCTGCATGGTGCTTCGCATACTTAAAAGCTCGAAGGGCACGTATTGATTTTTGACTGAAAAACAAACTCTCTCTCTCTCTCTCTCTCCCTGCTCCTGACGGAGGTGGTGTGAGCTGCCGCCTTCAACAGCTTTGTGCCGCGGTGCTTCGCATACTTAAAAGCCAAACAGCCCTATTGATTTGTTTGCTAGAGATTGTTTTCTCTATCTATGTGACATTCTGTGCTCCTGACACGCACTCCTTTGAAGAGGAAGATATGTTTGCATTCTTTTAATTGTGAGATGGAACTGTCATCTCTGTTTGTCATGGAGCACAGTTTTAAACTTTTGAAAAAGAGACAAATTTTTGTTTGCAGTGTTTGAATAACGTTCCTGTCTCTCTACAACCTCCTGTGTTTCTGCGCAAATCTGTGACCCAAGCATGACAATATAAAAATAACCATATAAACATATGGTTTCTACTTCGCGGATTTTCTTATTTCGCGGGTGGGCTCTGGAACACAACCCCCGCGATGGAGGGAGGGATTACTGTACCTTAAAAGAAATAATTTGGATGTGAGCGTCAGTAGGCTTTGTGCCCTAGGAACCAATTTACCCAAACTATTCTATAACATTTCAGTAATTATTTACCGCTGTGATGCTAAGCTTTCTGATCATAAAATAGGTCATTATGATAGCAATTGACGAGAAGCATTCATAATTAATTGCAGAATTATAGTATTTGAGGGCTGCTCCAGAGTGCCTCTTTCTCTTTCACAATTTGGCTCAAAAACTAATCAGCACATCGTCGTCTCATAACAGGCTTAAGTTTCAAGTTTGGTATTTTTCCGTCCAGCCATTTTAGCTCTAGACCGTCCTCAAGAAAGTGTGACACACAGACGTAGACACACGCCCATCATCAAGATATAGATGTTTTCGATATCAGGGGACCCTAAAATGTCAAGATCCGTTGAAAACTGTAGATCAATATTTTTGACAAATCTAAAGCTTTTTATCTCCATCCCCCCATAGATGACAGGTTATATGGTATGAAAAGGTGCAAAACAACAAAATCTGTTAATATAATATTAAATATGTACTGTAAATCTCACACACTGAACACAGAAAAATACATGTTTGTCATTTCTTAGTGTTATATTTTGCCCATCTTAAAAAAAAAAAAAAAAAGTGTGTAAAACTGTACGAGTTGTACCAAAATGACATCTTAATAACCTTTTTTTACCTACATTATTTAAACACACAAATATGCAGTTTGTGTGTGGGTATATTTGAACACCCTTTATTAGTATTTAAAAATATTGTTGAATAGATTCATCCATCCATCCATCCATTTTCCAACCCGCTGAATCCGAACACAGGGTCACGGGGGTCTGCTGGAGCCAATCCCAGCCAACACAGGGCACAAGGCAGGAACCAATCCCGGACAGGGTGCCAACCCACCGCAGGACACACAAAACACACCCACACACCAAGCACACTCTAGGGCCAATTTAGAATCGCCAATCCACCTAACCTGCATGTCTTTGGACTGTGGAGGAAACCGGAGCACCCGGAGGAAACCCACGCAGACACGGGGAGAACATGCAAACTCCACGCAGGGAGGGACCCGGGAAGCGAACCCAGGTCCCCAGATCTCCCAACTGCGAGGCAGCAGCGCTACCCACTGTGCCACCGTGCCGCCTGAATAGATTCAAGAAAAAAAATTATCATATTCAAAAAAGCAGATTTTGATCACTTATTGTCTCTTTGCAGTATTTACTGAGATACTGCTGTTGAAATGACACAAAAAAGTAATTTATTGTACAAGATTGCAGTTGAAAAATACAGTGTACATTGTTAATGAGTACTAAGAATGTGTGATTAGGCAAATTAGTTCAACCAGCCTTCACTTTGCATCAGTGAATATAGATCCTTTTATGTTTTTAAACTTGCAATTAGGTGCGAAGATCAAAGGTTACCAACATGAGGTCAGAATGTAAGATGTTAAAATTAATTAGTTGGACAGAAATGACTTAGTGGTCTGACAGTTACTGTAAATGTGATTCTTGCAGACTAAGGACTGTTATTCAACTATGTCTTAATTTAACCAGGTTATATTGAGCTAAGGCAGATATGAGTGTGGCTGTCTGAAATGCCAGTCATTTCTCGCAAATTTTGACTGTTCTGAAGGTCAGTGATGCAGCTTTTTGAGAGCTGAAGGCCTGATGAGCAAACCTATCTAAGGGTAAATTCCAAGTCTAAGGTCATTGAGGTGCAATTGAAGACGCCCTTCAGAATATCTTTTTCATCACTTGCAATAGTTTAGAAAGTACATTCTAGAAGAGTTTCAGTAAAACTGTTGTATGAATGTCTCCAGCTAAGAGTGTTTCCACATGTGCCCATATTAGGAAGGTAACTATTCTTATTTTCGTCTGTGTCAGAGTTGAGATACATTTTATTTACACTGGACATTTACAGCCTTGTTATGTTTCAAGATGCTTATCTGGGGAAAAACGCAAAGCAGTAACTCTGATGGTTCTTGGTACATCTTCAACTTTTAAAATTAGTTGTGTCAGTATTCTTTAAGTATATACAGTATTTTCTTCTAATATACATTTTATAAAAAATAATTATGCATATTTCATATTATTCTAATTGAATAATCTTGATGGTGATTATTATTTAAGTATTAAGAACAGTACAATTACAATATTACAAAAACTATTGCAACTTTATTACTACTGGCTAGCTGGTAATTTTGTGCTGTTCGTCTTTTTTTATGTTGCTATCAGCTTCTCCAATTTTTTACTTTCAATTTATCAGCTGATGCAAGGTAAGAACCAGCCCTAAATTGAATATACTGTTATCACAAGGTATTCTTACACACCCACGATCAATCTTTTAGAGCTGACATTGTACCTAACCTGCACATCTTTGTCTGTGGAAAGACACGAGAGTACATGGAGGTGATCCATGATGATATGGAAGTGCCAATACAGACTGTGAGTGACCATACTTGTATTTGGACCATGATCCCTGAAGCTATGAAGCAGTGGTGCTAACTAGCATGCTACCATGCTGTCCCTCTTCAGTTTCATAAAGAGTAAAACACATAAAATATTATACTGTTTTTACTTTTTTTGAAAGTGGTTATAGGTTGTTTAAAAATAGTTTTATGTCATATGTCATTGTTAGACAGAAATTAAAGGTCAAGTGCACAGTAAAGTGAAATTATGTGAGCATCTAAGACAAAAAATTTTTTTAATGTAAGTAAATATAGTTGTAAAAAAGTAGTGGTGCAATAAACTAACAATTAAGGCCAAGAACAGGGCTTAATTGTTATATGTTTCTTCTTAGATTCTAATAAAAAAGTATAATACTAAGGTTGTCTCTTTAAGGTTTGTGCACATGATTATGTAATTCTCCTTAGTAAAATTATCTATGGGTGTATAGAAAGTCTGTATTTTCCACTATGATTTATGAAATGTACTGTGTTACTTTCATGTTTATAAATTGATAGATTGTGACTGTTCTTCACAAGTGTAAACTTAAAGTACGGAATAATTTAAATTCTAAATAGTTTTCCTTGGTTGGGCTTTCTGACCTGTATCTTCTTCAAAAGCACATTGAATAAGCACTGTCTTGTGAAATGAGGAACTGGTTGGAAATTCTTAGAGGATCATTTTCCTTACACTAATCCTGGTATCTACAGCTGCAGCAGTCACTCTAATTTTACTTTCTCTTTGAATTTGAATATACAGATAAAACAATGTTTTTTCTGCTCTAATTGTTGCCTTTTGTAAGTATTGTTTTTTAACTTGAACAAATATTATTAAAACTATTTTGGGACCAGTGGTCTGGTGTTGTTTGGGAAGGTATTGTATTGTATACCCTATTTACATAAGAAAGACAATACACTTACTGTTTGCTTTGAAAGGTTTGCACACCTTTTACTGCAACTCAATAGCAAATACTGTTATGAGGTTTCTGTGGTAATTTACATCATATGTTTTATTTTAGACAGCTAAAAATTCTGCAAATAATCTTTGATATTTTAAACCTGTGTAACGGTAATAAGAAGGTTTGAAAGTGTATTAATTACTGTTAGGCCTCCAGCCTCTCCAAATATTGCTTCTCACTTGAACCCATGATCCAACTGACCTATTTGAAAAAAATGCCTGTCTTTCTGCCTGTGAAACCTAGCTACTTTGTGTATATAATTGTATAAATAATATGATTCTGTATGGAACCATTTATTTTAATTGTACATGCCCTATTGCCTTTACACTTCATAACACAAATGTTTCCTGCAGGGAGCATTATCTCTATGAATAGACCAGGGTCAATGTTGGGACATAGCACAAAAAAAATGTATGCTAGGGTTTAAGCTAAATGATTATTTAATATATGTCAGGGGGTGCTGTGAAAACCCCATTTTGAAATCTGTCAGAATAAAAGTTCTGCCCATCCATCCGTCCATCCAGGCAGATTTTAATAGATAGAAAGTTAGTTCCAGGATTGAATAGATCAACGGTTGTGGTTTTTGAGTGTGTCCCTGATTCTCAATAGCTGCCGTGTGCAAACCACAAGAAATACGTTCCCACAAACTGATGCAGTATAGTCGGGAAAACAATATGCCCCAAACAGAGGAGACTCTATGAAATAATAATAATAATGAAAGATTTATTACTACAGTAATCCCTCGCTATATCGCGCTTCGCCTTTCGCGGCTTCACTCCATCGCGGATTTTATATGTAAGCATATTTAAATATATATCGCGGATTTTTGCTGGTTCGCGGATTTCTGCGGACAATGGTCTTTTAATTTCTGGTACATGCTTCCTCAGCTTGGTTTGCCCAGTTGATTTCATACAAGGGACGCTAATGGCAGATGGCTGAGAAGCTACCCAGCTTACTTTTCTCTCTCTCTTGCGCTGACTTACTCTGATCCTGACGTAGAGGAATTGAGCAGGGGGGTTGTTCGCACACCTAGACGATACGGACGCTCATCTAAAAATGCTGAAAGATTATCTTCACGTTGCTATCTTTTGTGCAGCTGCTTCCTGAAACGACATGCTGCACAGTGCTTCGCATACTTAGAAGCTCGAAGGGCACGTATTGATTTTTAATTGAAAAAACAAACTCTGTCTCTCTCTATCTCTTTCTCTGCTCCTGACGGAGGGCATGTGAGCTGCCACCTTCAACAGCTTTGTACCGCGGTGCTTCGCATACTTAAAAGCCAAACAGCCCTATTGATTTGTTTGCTTTTCTCTATCTCTCTGACATCTGCTCCTGACACGCACTCCGTTGAAGAGGAAGATATGTTTTGCATTCTTTTAATTGTGAGACGGAACTGTCATCTCTGTCTTGTCATGGAGCAACAGTTTAAACTTTTGAAAAAGAGACAAATGTTTGTTTGCAGTGTTTGAATAACGTTCCTGTCTCTCTACAACCTCCTGTGTTTCTGCGCAAAATCTGTGACCCAAGCATGACAATATAAAAATAAACCATATAAACATATGGTTTCTACTTCGAAGATTTTCTTATTTCGCGGGGTGGCTCTGGAACGCAACCCCCGCGATGGAGGAGGGATTACTGTACAGGAAAGACAAAGGTTATGGTTGGAGGTAGTGCTGGGCGGTATACCGGTTCATACCGAAAACCGTTTTTTATTTTTTTTATGATATTTAAACCGTAACACCGGTTTAAATTGCCTAAACGACGTTCGGAACGTGGCGCAGCTGGAAACTGTTCAAGTGGGGACCTTTTTCACTGCTACACCGCTAAACACAGATTTGTTGCACTAGGGCTCTTTTTCACTGCTACACCACCAAATAGGTAGCGGTAGCATATTACGCGGTGAAAATGGACAGAGAACATTCCGAAACTGAAGCCGACGATAAAGTTGAACATGATGAACAGAAGAACTTTTGCCGAAAAAAAGGAGTCACGTCCGTCGCCTGGAGATACTTTAGTTTTAAAAGCTCAGATGTGTAAATACTTTTTCTATACTACTGGATGCACTAGTGCACTGCAGAGATTTGAAGCATACAGGTAATTATTTAAATAGGTTTTTAATGAAATTAAATATTAAGACATCACTAAATAACATACATCAAAATTGTACACAGGGCTTAAATTCATTTTTGAAAGTGGAGTGGAATACCCCCCCCCCCCCCCCCCCCCCCCCCCCAATGAAATACACTTTCTGAAAGTGTGTTGGGGAAGGCCTCAAAATTCCACATTTTAAAAGGCACTTTTATTTTAACATTTCTGGCATTTTTTTCCAGTGTATATACAGTCATATGAAAAGGTTTGGAACTCCTCTCAGCCTGCGTAATAATTTACTCTCAACAAAAAAAGATAACAGTGGTATGTCTTTCATTTCCTAGGAACATCTGAGTACTGGTGTGTTTTCCGAACAAAGATTTTTAGTGAAGCAGTATTTAGCAGTACAGTATTTTCATATAACTGTATATAAAATTCAGTGTTTGTCTGTCTGTCCCCATCCGCTTTTCAGGACAGAGCTACTTAACGGATTTAGATCAGGTGTTTTTCTATAACTTGTTTGAACATTCTGGTTGATTTTGCAACTTCTGTCATTACGCTTAGTATCATAGTTTGCTTACAGGAGCGATTTATTTGTGCTAATCCGAGGCAGAGGCTTTGGGCCTATGGGATGGGGAAGTGTGATGTCAGGAGTGGGGAGCCGGGCGGGGCCCTCCTCACTCAGTCGCCAGCCCCAGAACGTACCTTGCCTCCTGCTAAGCTAGCAAATGAGAGAACTACTTAACGGATTTAGATCGGGGTTTTTTTCTATAATTTGTTTGAACATTCTGGTTGATTTTTTCAACTTCACTTATTGCACTAAGTATTATAGTTAGCTTGCAGGAGCGATATATTCGTGCTAATCTGAGAAAGAGGCTGCGGGCCAAGGTGAGGGGGAAGCGTGACATTAGGAGTGGAGAGCCGGGCAGTTTCCTGAATTTCTGTATTACTGGCGCACAAAAAAAAAAAATACTTCAGCCTGTTTTTAACCTTCAGTTTCACAAAGTTTCAACCCAATTGGGGGGAGATTAGTTTTACCTCAGGAGGTGGGGTAAAGTTATTTTTACTGGGGGACCGCTGTACTTTTAGGCCTATACAACTCGCTTAGGTCACTAGCAATACACGGATTATACATTCTCAGTAAAAATTACAGAAACTTTTGCCTTGCATAAAGTGTCTCTAAAAAAATAACCCTAGATCAAAATCTCAGTAACTGTTATTTGGGGGATCTGAATGGAACTAAAATTACAGAGATCCTCTTGTAATAATTATTTTACCCAGTGCCTAAAGTTTTAAAAGATAAAAAAGCAGGACTTTTGTTGTACTCCTTTTTGTGTGTGTTGAATAAAAGGGGGTAAGGAGGTGGTGGGTTATTGATGGGAAGAGATGTTATATCCCTTTGGAGGACCGAAGGCATGCTAGTATGCACAGTTTATAAAGAAAAACAGTGTTGGTGTGTGGTTGTGCACCTTGGAGCTGCAAACTGAGTTATTGGTCTTATAAATAGAAGTTGTTAATATGGTCTGATGGTATAAATACTTTAACTAACAGGCAGTGGGGAAGTGCTGGTACAAAGTACCGGTGTGCACTGACTTTTATATACTACCTCCTGGTAAATAACAAATCCCATCAGACAATCTGAATTGTAAAGTGACGTTTTAACAAAGGCACCACAAGCCCTGTATCCTTCAATGCATGTTGAGCATGTGTACAACTCTGCTGAGCAGTCAATAACCATATTCCTCAGCTGTGTGTTCTGGTTAAGAACTAAGGGAACAGAAAGGTGGCATCCTATGCACACAATCTTAACAAATTGCAAATAATGAAAAAATAAATCAATTCCTAAGTAACACATTTGGCATAATAATAAAATAGGGACTGTTCTTGCGTACTAAACAAATATCTTGGGAAATTTGCGCATTAAAATTAAGAATTTGTAGGAATTATTAACTTTCTGCTGGATACATGTAGGGTGACACGGTGGCGCAGTGGTAGCGCAGCTGCCTCGCAGTAAGGAGACCTGGGTTTGCTTCCCGGGTTCTCCCTGCGTGGAATTTGCAAGTTCTCCCCGTGTCTGCGTGGGTTTCCTCCTACAGTCCAAAGACATGCAGGCTAGGTGCATTGGCGATTCTAAATTGTCCCTAGTGTGTGCTTGGTGTGTGTGTGTGTGTGTGTGTGTGTGTGTGTGTGTGTGTGTTTGTGCCCTGTGGTGGGGTGGCCCGGGGTTTCTTCCTGCCTTGTGCCCTGTGCTGGCTGGGATTGGCTCAAGCAGACCCCTGTGACCCAGTGTTAGGATATAGTGGGTTGGATAATGACTGACTGACTGGATACATGTAATCCTGCACTGAATTTTGAGCCCTAATACAGTACAACTTGTAGTTAGAAATGCTTAAAGGATAAGATTGGTATTTTTTCAAGTCAAAGTTATTTCCTCTCAATTATGGTGTATATTATTTTGCCCCATTAAATTGTCCTCTAAAATGTGAAATGTCCTAAATGCTTCCAGAGCAAGAAGAGCTTCCAGGCTTCAGTTTTAAACATACTTCCCCTTAATTTCCACTGATGTCCTCCAGTACGTGATTCACTCTTAAGCTGAAAGAATGTAATTGGATCTACTTAACAACATGCAAGTAACACAATACATTTGGGTTTTTAACATTTATTCCACAACTGACTAATGTAATGCTAGATGTATTGTTCTTAAAAAATGCTTCTTTTCTCCTATTACTGTCTTTGTAAAGTTCCATTTAGATTACTGATAGTTTGTTATATTTACAAGAATTTAAATTCAGTAGTTAAAATAAAAACTTTTGCTCTAGTAAAATTATTTTGTATATTTGTATTCCTTTAATATTTATTATGTAAAATAGAATTTAAATGCATGTCTTCCTTAGTTGTACAATGAGCCACATCTTAGTGAGCTCATCTGGATTTGTCCGGAAAGCATTGGAGAGAGATCTTATTTTAGGATTGTGCTATAGAACCCCCAATGCAGACAGTAATTTCAATGTGTATCTTTTTAATAATATTGAAAGGCAAGTTTACAGTGGGATATTATAGTCGCGGGTGCTTTAACTACCTGAATATTAACTGGGTTAACCTTGCAAATAAGAGCAGAGGATTTTAGATGTAATCGATGACTGCTTTTTAACACCGTATGTTAATGCTGACAGATAGGATGGCGGTTGGGTAGGGCTGTCTAGATTTATTGTTTTGTAATATGTAGGACAGAATTCAGGGTATAGAGGTGACTGAACCACTAGGTTCACTAGGTTCAAGTGACCATAATTACAGGGTGAGCCAAAAAAGAAGCACCACATTTCAAATGTTTATTCTACAAAAACGCTACAAGATAAAATAAATTTCATTACGACACAAAATAGATTTTTTTCACTTTGTTTTAAAAATGATGTCTTCAAGGTGGTGGCCATTATTAGCAATACACTCTTTGAGATGATTTCTGAAAGCTCACATGACTCATTCAGCCATGTCAAGGGGAATAACAGCGATTTTGTGGCAAATAGTGCCCTTGAGGGTTCAGGGTTTTGAGGTTGGTGTGTGTATACCTTCTTAGAATAGCCCCACAAGTAGAAATCGCATAGAGCAAGATCAGGTGAACATGAAGCCATCCCACATCACTGCTCAGGGAGATCAGCTCCATCTCCGCAAAACTTGCATGGATCTCCGTGACGTATGAGCTGTTGCTCCATCCTGTTGAAACCAGGCATCCACTACATCCATTCCTTCCAGTTGGGGCAGCATAAACTTCTAATGTATTTCAATGTAACTTTCTGAAGTGACGGTGACCGCTGCTACCACCTCCTCAAAAAAGTAAGGGCCTACAATGCTGTAATGGCATACCAAACTGTAACACACTCACGTCCAGGGGTCTCTGACGAAGTTCACAAGGATTGGTTTCAGCCCAATAGCAAAATTTTGCTTATTTACGCAACCATTCAAATGGAAATCTGCCTCGTCACTGCACATAGTGATGGCATCTCGATGAACGGTTTGCAGAATGTTCCCACACAACTCTCTATGGCTCTCCCAGTCTCTCTCAGTGTATGGATGGAAATTAAGATCCTCATGCAAAATTCTCCTCAAGGATGTGTTGGAAATGCCTAAGGCAGAAGCATGTTTGCACACTGAATATCTAGGAGACTGCAAAATTGATGCCCTTACAGCTTGGATGTTTTCAGGCATTTGTACAGTCCGAGGACGGCCTGGAGATTTTCTGTTCAATGTTGTACCCATCTGTCTAAATTTAGCCACCCACTGAAGAATTGTTTTCTGATTTGGGATGTCACCGTTAAGAGGAATGCTGAAATGCGTTCGGAAGTGCGTTGCAAAGTGGTGATGGATCCGTTGTAAGCGTATTTGAAGAACGCTTTGACAGTGAAAGCATGGTGAGCACCAAACCAAAGCATTTTGCCGACTGAAAACTACAAAGGATCGCCTATCAAAGGACCCCCACCCCAACCCACTCAGCGGCCTCTACCTAACGCAATAACCTTGAGAAATGTGGCAATTCATTTTGGCTCACCCTGTATAATACATCTCTCAATGTTCTGGATGAGCACAGATGGTAAAACTAAAACTGTTAAAAGTTAATTTTGGTAGAGCAAATTTTGCATAGATGTGGCAAAGGCTAAAAGAGATAAATGGGATATGCTTTTAAATGTAGAAACATTCGAGGAGCAGTGGAACAGGTTTAGAAATGTTTTAAATTTAATGATACATCCCAAATTTTGGAATTAGTAGATAATTAAAAAAAACTCTGCAGTGGGTTAATTAGGAGTAAAAAAAAAGCTGCCAAGGAAAAACAGTTGTATTAGGTGTGCAATGGTCGGACCTATGAAAACATGAGGGAAACCATTAAGAAGGATATTTAGGAAGCTAAAAGGCAGTTAGAGAGGAATATTACAGATACGGTGAAAGATGACCCAGAGATACTTTTAGTATTGTAGTAGTAAAAGAACAGTTGAGAAGGAGGTGAAGTGTATCAGGTATAGTAAAGGCAAATATAAATATACAGATAGTGAAATAGCAAATGCTATAAACTTGTAGTTTTTTTTTTTTTTTTTTTTAAATCCCAACAAGGGTTAAACCAAATGTACAATAACCCCACAATGACAGTAGGATGTTTTGGACTGTGTAAATAGCAGAAAGCTCATATGTCTTATTTCTCGTGTTATTTGTACCAAGACAAAGTTGAAAAGAGGAAAGCAAAATGGCCAAAATTGTGGCTGAACTTGCCATACCTGGAGAGCCTTCATACACGCACTATTCAAATTTGAATTGCTTTATTTTAAAATGAGAGGCTATATCTAATATAATACAAGTTTAAACAAGTACAGTTGTGCTGATGGTTCAATTATAGTTGAAGGGTGTTTCTAGTTGCACCAGCTGATACATCAGTGTCTAGATCACATGCTTCCTTTTCAGCTGGTGAGTTAGGATGCCAGCAAGTTTGATAATTATTTAAGTTGCGTTTTACAATGGTGTTGAGCATTTGGTGTCTACTGTCTAAATACCTTTTCTGTATATTACATAATGTATGTACTGGCTTTCATGTTAATCCATTTTAAATAGCTTCTGCCAGACATCTTGGACAGATTGGTCAGTAAAATAAAATGTTGTTTACCAAAGAAGAAGAATTAACATACATTTTTAAACATCAAGTTTCTGTCTGAACATTCAGCGATACCTTCAAGAAGGAGCTCTGAATCCTATTGATGTAAAACTCTTTTGAAATACTTTGTTGATGAAACTCTAGAGTGAAACTCTAGGTTTTCACCTGTAGGAATCATTCACTTTAAGATCATTAATAAATGTGGTTCAATATATATTCTTTTGCACCCATCCACTACAGGAGCAAAGCATCCAGCAAAGTAAATATGCCGTTCCATAGAACTTTGATGAGGCTGCTTGTCAGAACTGAAACTTCCATAAAGCTCATTGTGTGTCCAAATGGAAGCTCCACTTGAGGAATGTTGCAATCCATTTTACTGGGAGAGCATATGAGCTCAGTTTGTCTTTTCATTATATTGGCCTTCTATCCAGGAAAGTGGCACCAACAGTCCTGTCTAGGATTTGAGCCTGGACCCACTTTCAATGACATTGCTAAATGAGAGCAGAAAGATACCAAGAGAAGACAACAAGTGAAGAGAGATGTTTTTACACCCTTTAAAATGTTGCATTAGCTGGGCACCACATTGTTCTGCACTAATTTATCCTGACACACAGACTGACACATAAACATCACCCTGAAAGAGGTAAAATAGTGAGCAGTTATGCCTAAAATGTGTAAATTTATTTAAAAGGCAAAGTCAAAAATTTTACCCCATCATGACATTTTCTGTGATTACAGTATAGTTAAGACTATAATCATTGTTGGAAAATTTTCAAATATTCATAACATACCTTAATATGTGTCCATATGAGCATGGTTTATAGATCTACAAAAATTGCAGTCATCCTCTTTCTCTATCCAAAACAATAAACTATATAATTGTTACTACAGCCACAGTAATTCTTTGAAGAAAAGGATTCAGGCACCTAGAATTTTGAACACAGCTGTACCGCAGCAGCCACTAAACTTTTTTACTTAGAAAATTTCTTCTCACTGACTGAGGGGCATCATGGTGAATGCCACTGTTAACCTTCTTGAGTAAGTGTGATAGAAGAGTTGATTTAGAAAGATTAACATTAAATATAAGTGGTCTTCACTTGTTTCAATATACACAAGTTCTGTTGATAATATCAATCATGAATGTACTATCCCCAACATTTCACAGAAAATAGACTGTTGCAAATAGAAACAGGAAAACTGCAATAGGCCATGACTGTTACATTCACACTAGTAAAAACTTACGTTTATGTTGAGCACCAATTTCCCAATATTCTTTACCTATTCCCTCACATTTTCACAGTGCAAATAAAAGAATGGAACAATTTCAGTAAGTACTAAGCAAAAGATATATATGTTGTAGAGCTATGAGGCAATGCAAAACGAAGAACTGAGGCATATTCGCGATGAAACCCCACTTAATGGGGAAAAAAAAAAAAGATAATTACCAAGAGCAAAAAAACTGAAAGGTTGTATGACCTCAGCTGGTTGACACAAGGTGTCAGACTTGTGTATTGCAAAATATAGATTCCATCTTTAATCCTCTGGTGGTTGGTGGGTTTATATATTGTAGGTCCTGGAAGAGGTGGGTCTTTCAAGGAATTAAGGGAAGTGATCTCAGTCGGGTTCTGAGTGTTTTTCAGAACTGCAGAGGAAAGTGGGTGAAGACATTAGCAACTGTGCCCCCTCTTGGCATGCAGTGGTGTTACCTTATCGGTGCATGCAGCCTCCTTAGCATTAGACCTGAATGTTACTTGGGCTGCAAAAACAATGTTAAAAGTGTTAGTCCCAAGTGTCACTTGGGCAACTGTACAAATGTGTCTTGCATAAGATTTAGAACTGAGAATCACTCAGGCTGAAAAAGTGCTGTCAGTGCTGCCGTTCATTTGAGAAATTATGCCTGAGTGCATGTTTTCATTAATTATGAAATATCTGCACTTTACTAACAATGAAGACTTTGATTAAAATACCCATCCAGCACCCAAACTGAAGAAAATTTGGGAGATATACCAGGCCATTACAGCAAAATTTCAGAGCGTTTATATTCCAGGCCATGATGTTTGCATCGAAGAAAGATTCATGGCTTATAAAGGCATAATGTCTACAGTACATGGCGTAAAAAAGAGCAAAATTTGGCATAAAGTTTTATGAGCTTTGTGAATTTGGTTATGTACACAGGAAAAGGGACAATGTTTGATTTAAAATGCAATCAATACAGCATTGCTATGTCATTGGTGTTGACTTTGATAGATGCTCTGGTGGATCAAGGTTACTGTGTAAACATGGACAGTTTTTATTCTTCACCAAAGCTGTTTCACGTCTTGCTGCAAAGAAAGACTGACGAATATAGAATAGTGAGTCCAATCGTCATGGCATGGCTGAAGACTTTGGCAGAGCTAAATTACAGCGAGGTGCACTAGTAGCTTGGCAGAATGGTAAAGTGCTTGTCTTGAAAAGGAAATGAAGAAAAATGTTTGTCTTTTTAGCACTGCACATAATGCAGATATGGTCACTGTATAGGCAAAAGGCAAGAAGCATGTTCTGAAGCCTTGTGCTGTGGTTGACTACAAAAACTTGATGGGTGGCGTAGATCATGGGGATGAATAATTGACTTTCTATCCCGTTATCCGGAGGCAACAAAAGAAATACTACAAAAAGATAGTTTGTCATCTGGTGGAACAGTGTATTTGGAGTGCATTTGTTCAATACAAACAAAAAGCTGATGAAACTGTATGTCATGCAAACTTTACATGCCACCTTGTAGAACAAATCATTGCCTCACATCCACCGTTCATACTTCCGCTAAAGAGACATGTTTGACCCAGCACATCACGGATCAATCCAAGGCTTCTTATTGGTAGATATTTTATTGATTATATACCTCCAACAGAAAAGAAAACAGATTCCAATTCATACCTGTGCAGTGTGCTTTTCAAAAACTGATAAATCTGGAAAGAAAATCCAAAAAGAAACACGCTATTACTGTTATGACTATGACGATGGATTGTGTCTTTCACTGTACTTTAAGATTTACCACACAAAGGACAAATTTTGAGATTATATACTGTTTTGGCCAGTAGTAGTATTATTACTGTTATTATTACAATTTTTGTTATTATTGTTCATTTCATATTATTTTTATTCATCATTACTATTATTATTTGTATCATTATTATACTTTTGAGATTTAATAAAAATATAAGTTTTCACGGCAAAAAAAATGCAATGCTTTGTAATTGTTTTTTGGAATAAAATACAATGCTAAGAGGTTAATCAGCAACTTGTGCATGTTCTTGCCAGTTTAATAGTACAAAGACTGTTCTTATGCTGCGAGTATAATGACTCATAAGTTAGGTATCTCTTCTGGATTTCCCTATGTGGGGATATGACAAAAAAACATTAATTAGAAAAATCACAGACATCAATCAGAGAGAATCATTACAGTTATTAGTTATTGTTCTTAAAAGTTCTTCCTCCTTGGGACAACAGCACAAGGAGAATGCCTTGAGTGAACACTATACAGTATGTATACAATGGATGACATGTTTCACGTTTTGCTAACCAGAATCCACAGCAGTAAAATCAGATATGTGAACCAAATCAAAATGAATACTGATGCTTATGTTTGATTTTTATAGTCATTTTTCCAGTGTTTGTGTTGGTGTTTTCTTTTCTTGTACTTTTCTATGCATTATTTAATCTCTAAAATGCATTGTATGTCACTGCATGTCTTCTGTTAAAAAACTTATTTGTCTCTGCTGTATCGACAAAACTTGGATAAATCAACATTTGTTGAAACAAATTCATTAGTGAAATGATACCTGAGTGATTTTTCAGAGGGATTTAATTTATACTAGCAGTCCGGCAGTTGTCAACAACAGAGGTAAATTGAAAGCAAACCCTTATTTACATTAAATACTGAAAAAGAAGTAAACCTTTTTATCCTAACACAGTGTAATATTTCTTTGTATGTGTCAGAGTGCTTGGGGTGCTTTTAATTTTAATTTAAAATGCAGATAACAGATCTTTTTCTATATACAGTGCTAGATTTATTTTAGTTCTTATACTTGTCTCTGCCTTTTTTTTCCTAACAATAATGTAGTGCACCAGCTGTTCAATTTTTATATCTTCTTGAACTTGGAATGTAGGAAAATATACAATAGGTGTTTTCTTAGCTTGTAAAATGTTAAGTACATTTTTGCTTTTGTTTCTAAAACACTTTCAAATTTTCAGATTGTTTTTGTTTTCAGCTGAAGGTGAGGGGGTAGGGAACAGTTTGTGGTTTGGATGTAAAATTACTGTTTAATTCCTCAGAATTTTACGCGTAATCCTTTGATGAATTTGTCATTAATTTTAACTTATTGTCTTTGTGTGATATTAGAATTATTAAAATGAATTTAATTAACAGCTTTGTTTCTTTTTGCCTTGCTTGTTACCATTTGCTTTGGACATGTTTCTTAGATCTCTGATACTGTATTCCTTCTTCTGCATTAAACATTCTGCAATTCTAACTGGGTAGATATTTCCACTGTCTACACATATCATTATGTGTGGTGAGCTTTAAAATGAACAGTATTTTGGTTCTATGATGTTGAGAAGTAGGAAAATACCGCCTTTCAAGTAACACCTTGCTAATTATGTAAGATTCAAGCTTATAAGTTTTGGAGGGAAGTATAGATGGTGTACAGTATAATGAAAATATATTTATTCATAAATTTAGTTTTGTTTGACAAAATAATGTTCAAAACATGAAAACAATTGCTTTACTTCAATTTACTGTATTATGTTACATGTACTAAATTCATTTATGTTAAAAAGCTAAGCTTTTTTGTTTTTTAATTCATACCCTTTTTTTCAGTGTGATCACTACATGTCCCTACTTGAACCTATTGGTAAACTGTGTATGATGCAAACTCTCTCTCTTGATCTAAAATTAACATAAAGTTTATGTTCCGAAGTATTTATAAAGTAATAATCTGAAATCTTGGAAAGTGCCTTTTAGGACTTTTTCATTCAATATGAAATTTTAAGTGTACAAGTGGGTAACATACTTTATAAATCTTATATATAAATGTCTAGGCGTGGAAGTATGTGTGTCTGTCCGGCCCAGCAGTGAGAGGAGGGGTCGGGGTAAGGGCTCAACCTCCGAGGAAACAGAAAACTCGCATAGCCACTAATAAAAAAAGCAGGGCTAGCACGTCAGCAAAACGAAACCTCAGAAGAAAGACAAAGTCGCTTAGCCGCTAACATCGGCAAAACGGTATCCCTTTTACTTTTTCTCCCGCCACTAATACACAAGTAAGGCGAGCACGTTGGCAAAACGAAACCTCCAAAGAAAGGCAGCCGCTTAACTGCTAATGCACAAACAATGTGAAACCTCCTAGGAGAGAGATGCCCAGAGTAGTTCCTTTCAATTAACTCTACATTTCAGTTTTTTTTCTGACGATTTCAATAGTTTTTAGGACCTTGTGCATTTTACAGCACGGGCTTACACAGCTAGTTATACTATATTGTTGGAACATACCTGTTCTAGTGATGTCAGAGTCATGCTCAGCATTGTTTGAAATGACATCCTGTTGACATTGTTTATTGCAGACACACATTTCATAGTTGTCGGGGTTTAATATTGAACCTCACGTATCAATTATTGTTTCCATTGTATGAGTAATCTTCTCTTATAACTGTATCTATACCAGGTGCATTTTGGTTTAACACCTTTTAGAGTGATTTTAATCTAACTTTATTTTATGTTTCTAGGTTATTTCTATGAATCAGAAATATAGAGAAACCAACCACTGAACTTCACCACTGCTAAAAGCTGTACCTGTAAGTAATATACTGTTTTCTTCATCAGCAATGTTGTTTATATAATAGCTATTCCTACTTCTCTTCAAATTAATGTATAATATACTTTATCTTGAACTATGTTATGCTAAACATCTGTTTGAAATTCAGGAATACTTTTCTTTGGTTACAGTTTACCAGTTATCTGAACATAGATCATTTTATCTTGATATAAACAAGCTCAAAACATAATGGACTTTTTAGTGTAGGTTCATTAGGAAGCTTTAAATTTGTTTTATTTTGTTTTTTTAATGTTTAATTGCTTGTTGTGTGGAGAAGTGGCCCAGATTTGAAGAGAATTAGTCCTTGGTCGTTCTATATTGAAAATCTGCTTGTATATAGAAGTCTAAAGTTTGCACTATGTGAAGTTGGATCTTAAGTAAGACGTGGGTGGTATGGCAAAAATAATTAGCCATATCATTTTGACAGTAATGATAATTAAAGATTTTTATACATTAGAATGTTTTTTTCAAATCAAAAGACTTTGCAAGTGAATGCAGAAAAAAATCAATATTGTTTTACATATCACTGACACCTTTATAGTTTATGGGCTCTTTACGGTCATGTATACACAATACAGTGCAATTCTTACTTGCATGTGCTAATCAACATGCAATACATAGCCACTTTCCAGCCCCATGATTAGAGTTTCGCTACCTTACCTCAAAATTTGTCTTCCTTAGCTGAAAGAACTAGAATGGCCCCCATTTACAGTTTTTCTCAGTTGTTTCAGCACATTCACTTAAGCATTATTAATCTCACTGCCAAGTGCAATTCTCAAAACAGTTCATATAGTTTTTCTAAACATTTCTACTAGTCTTAAAGATTTGCAGCCATTAACAATAAAAGTACAGATATTACATGGTATTTTTCAAATTCCTTGTCATTTTTACTCCAGTTTTAGAATATAATGAATGGTGGTAGCTATTCTTATATGGGTCTGGGGAAAATGGCTTTGTCCCATTGTGACTTTTCTAGCATTCTCACTGATATTAAACAGAACCTTTTATGAAAGATGGTGCATAAAATGTGTCATGTGAGGAAGCAAAGATTTGCTAATTACACTGTTTCCAAACACCATCTCAAAAGAATCCATTTTAACCTTTTAAATTATATTAAAATACATTTAAAAATTTCGATGTGTCAGTAGTAGAGTTATTTAAAAGTATGGAAGTTCTGCTTCTTAACGTCACATATTGAGTGCAGATAAAGGTGTAGACACAGCAGTGATGAAGGGGGTGTTGTGTGCATTGAAGAAATTCTGGGAACTGTCCTCAACTCTGACTTCTAAATGAGTCTCTCTGGCACTGAGTGTGAAAGCTGTGTCACAAGTAGTATGGTCTATGGGAGTGAGACATGTAGAATGAATGCAGAACATGAAGCAAAACTGGAAAGAATAGAGATGAGAAGGCTCAGATGGGTATGTGGAGTTACCTGGAATTAGTAGATGATGAATTTAGAATTAAGAGAGAGAGACCTTAAAAAAGATTAATGTAATTTGGGCTTGTGTAGTGAATGACAGAAGATAGTTTGGCTGTAGCTGTGCACCAAGATGAAGGTGGAGACGAGTATAAGACCAAGTTAATGATATTCTTGGAGGCACTGTCTGATGATATGAAAAGTATGTGTCTTGCTCGAAAGGATTCCCTGGGCCATGAAGAGTGGAAGAAAAAGATTTGGGTCAATTGGGTAACCTGGATAAACACAGAAAATACCTGCTAAAATGGTGATGAGGGTGATGAATGAAGTTTTATTTACAGTAAATATTTAAATAATTCAGCATATTTTATATTTTACTATTAGCAAATATAGAGTGATTGTACACATTTTTAAATATAATATTTTAAATACAATGCAAATCACCATGTTTTATTCAGAAGATGCTGAATAAAGAAAATTAATGGGATAGTGATGTTTGTTGTTAGAAAATGGACCAAGAGAAAAGGATCAAGCTGTATGTTTTTGAAAAAGCAGGTTGCAAAAGCGCTGAAAAAAGTAAAGAAGCGGGCTCAACTGGAGTGATGTTGGAAATGTTGAAGACAGCAGAAGGTCTTGAAGTTGATGGATGACAGTCCTGTACAACATGAATGCAGAGTGCACACATGACTGTGCGCTTTTTCCAGTATACAAAGGAAATGGTGAACAGATAGAGTTTGGGTCATATAAAACAATCAGATTTTTTGAGCAGGTACTGAAGAAGGTGGCCTAGATAGTGGTAGAGAAAGGAATCGGGATTGAAATGAAATTTAGTCAAATGCCTGGAAATGGAATAAAAGCACAGTCTTTCTTGTCTGGTAAAGTATCTATCTATCTATCTATCTATCTATCTATCTATCTATCTATCTATCTATCTATCTATCTATCTATCTATCTATCTATCTATCTATCTATCTATCTATCTATCTATCTATCTATCTATCTATCTATCTATCTATCTATCTATCTATCTATAGGAAAAGCAACTGGATAAGGGAAAGAAGCTGCATTATGAATTTATAGAGATATGAATAATGAAAGTCTTGAGGTAAAGGTGTGCTTGCACCAGGGACCTATTCTGAATCTGTTACATTTTGTGTTAGTAATAGAGGTGGTGACCAGAGAAGTGTTTCAAGAATTGCTGTGGGAGCTTTCTTTTTTGCAAATTATCTAATTTTGATAAGAGAAAGTAAAGCAGAGTTGAAATAGAAGGTAATGAAATGGAAAGCTATTTTGGAAGGCAAAAACCTAAAAGTGAATACAGTAATCCCTCGCTATATCGCGCTTCGCCTTTCGCGGCTTCACTCCATCGCGGATTTTATATGTAAGCATATTTAAATATATATCACGGATTTTTCGCTGCTTCGCGGGTTTCTGCGGACAATGGGTCTTTTAATTTCTGGTACATGCTTCCTCAGTTGGTTTGCCCAGTTGATTTCATACAAGGGATGCTATTGGCAGATGGCTGAGAAGCTACCCAGCTTACATTTCTCTTTCTCTTGCGCTGACTTTCTCTGATCCTGACATAGGGGGATTGAGCAGGGGGGCTGTTCGCACACCTAGATGATACGGACGCTAGTCTAAAAATGCTGAAAGATTATCTTCACGTTGCTATCTTTTGTGCAGCTGCTTCCTGAAACGACATGCTGCACCGTGCTTCGCATACTTAAAAGCTCAAGGGCACGTATTGATTTTTGCTTGCTTGTTTTTCTCTGTCTCTCTCTCTCTTTCTGTGCTCTTGACGGAGGGGGTGTGAGCTGCCGCCTTCAACAGCTTTGTGCCGCGGTGCTTCGCATACTTAAAAGCCAAACAGCCCTATTGATTTTCCTCTGCCTTTATGACAGTCTCTGCTCCTGACTCCTTTGAAGAGGAAGATATGTTTGCATTCTTTTAATTGTGAGACGGAACTGTCATCTCTGTCTTGTCATGGAGCACAGTTTAAACTTTTGAAAAAGAGACAAATGTTTGTTTGCAGTGTTTGAATAACGTTCCTGTCTCTCTACAACCTCCTGTGTTTCTGCGCAAATCTGTGACCCAAGCATGACAATATAAAAATAACCATATAAACATATGGTTTCTACTTCGAAGATTTTCTTATTTCGCGGGTGGCTCTGGAACGCAACCCCCGCGATGGAGGAGGGATTACTGTACAGGAAAGACAAAGGTTATGGTTGGAGGTAGTGCTGGGCGGTATACCGGTTCATACCGAAAACCGTTTTTTATTTTTTTTATGATATTTAAACCGTAACACCGGTTTAAATTGCCTAAATGAAGTTCGGAACGTGGCGCAGCTGGAAACTGTTCAAGTGGGGACCTTTTTCACTGCTACACCGCTAAACACAGATTTGTTGCACTAGGGCTCTTTTTCACTGCTACACCACCAAATAGGTAGCGGTAGCATATTACGCGGTGAAAATGGACAGAGAACATTCCGAAACTGAAGCCGACGATAAAGTTGAACATGATGAACAGAAGAACTTTTGCCGAAAAAAAGGAGTCACGTCCGTCGCCTGGAGATACTTTAGTTTTAAAAGGTCAGATGTGTAAATACTTTTTCTATACTACTGGATAATACTGCAAGCCAAGTTGTACTTGTTTTATTTGTTTTCAATACAGTGTAATGTACCTGGGTACTGTGTAATAGTGTGACGACATGTTGACTTTATTCTCACCGTTTATGTCAAGATGAAAGTCGACATGTTGACTTTATTCTCGTAATTTGTCATTAAAGTAGAACATCCATCCATCCATCCATTTTCCAACCCGCTGAATCCGAACACAGGGTCACGGGGGTCTGCTGGAGCCAATCCCAGCCAACACAGGGCACAAGGCAGGGAACCAATCCCGGGCAGGGTGCCAACCCACCGCAGGACTCACACAAACACACCCACACACCAAGCACACACTAGGGCCAATTTAGAATCGCCAATCCACCTAACCTGCATGTCTTTGGACTGTGGGAGGAAACCGGAGTGCCTGGAGGAAACCCACGCAGACACGGGGAGAACATGCAAACTCCACGCAGGGAGGACCCGGGAAGTGAACCCGGGTCCCCAGATCTCCCAACTGCGAGGCAGCAGCGCTACCCACTGCGCCACCGTGCCGCCCTAAAGTAGAACATCGTAAACTAAACTTCATCGTAAAATGAATATTTAATTTACTAGATTTTCTCAAACCCCGTCATAAGTTATATAGCACATTAAATGCTTTGTGTTAAGTGATTCTTAAACTGACTTCTTCTTGCACTAAGAGGAGGCGCCGGCAGAGATCGCCGCACAGAATACATTCACTTCATGATCTTCCTGCTCTCTGAACATTTAGAATGCTAAGATAAGATACTTAATATAATTTTCATGGTGAAATGCATTAAAGCATGCATTAATCATATGGGGGCACGGCGGCATGCCTGCCTTGCATTTGCATGTTTTTCTGGTGGGTTTACTCGGCGTGCTTCAGTTTCCTTTCAAAGTCATGTAGGATGTGGGGTTGTATTCATCCTGCAATGTGCTGGCAACTCGTTCAGAGATGGGCGCAACTCTGAATGGATGGCATAATTAAACATGTATAACGAAGATATTTTTAAAGTTCTGAACACTCCGTGGGCTAAGTTTATAACTAGTTTTAATTTCACAAAGACGTTTATCGTGTGGTGATTGGTTATGTGGTGAAAGAAAAAGGAAGGATAGGAACTGGGGTTTTGGTACGTCAGAGACAGCATGCATGCAATAAAGAGAGCCCGCTCAGAAGAACATGCATTGAATTCTGTGTTCATGTCTCCGACCAGCAGATCACAAACCCAACATTTACACAATATTTAAGTTAAACCTGTGCGATAGCTATTCATACATCCAGTTTTTTGGAGCCTCGTCACACCTGCCATAAAGTTCTCTACACTGAACATACACCCGGGGACCCCTTACTGCGAGGGAGCAGCACTACCGCCTCACTACCATGCATGTGTAATACCTGCTTTAATGCATTTCATCATGAAAATGATATCAAGTATTTATCTTAGCATTCTAAATTTTCAGAAAGCAGGAATATCATGAAGTGAATGGATTCTGTATGGTGATCGCTGTCTTCTGTTAGTGCGGAGGAAGTCAGTTTAAGAAGCGTAGTGATTAACCACTGGGTCGGGGAACGTAACACAAAGCATTTAATGTGCTGCATTAATTTATGACGGGGTAAATTAAGTAATTGATTAAACATTGATTTTAGGAAGAAGTTTAGTTTGCGACATTCTACTTTAATTATGAAGTAAACTATGAGAATAAAGTGGAAATGTCGACTTTGTTCTTGACATATAGTTTGTTTTTTTCTTCCCAGTATAGCTTAGCTTGAAGCAAGGTCCATATTAATGCAGTTTGCCTAAATGATAGTTCAGTTGGTAAAGATGTCATCACCAAGTTGCACTTGTTTTATTTTATTTTAATTTGGTGAATACTGTGTAATGCACCTGGGCTTGAAGTCTTGAAGTAATAGTTCAACTATCAGTAATAATACTATTATTTATTTTATTGTCATTATTTATTAGTTTAAATATTATGCAGTTTAATGATGATAAAGTTGTTTAAAAAGTCACTTTAACGTGTCAGTGGACAGAGATTGTTAACATTAACAGAAAGTGTAGTTGGTTTACAAAAAATATTTACTATTTATTCCTTTTCTAAGACATATTCGGTGCAATACAATTTTTGACAAGCACTTCTGGATATTTTACTAAGTCTAAATGCCTCTTTGTATGGTTGAAAATATGTTGTCAAAATTATAGTTTGTTTTTGCAAAATTTGTTCAATAAAAAGGTTCTATATTTTGACTGCATCTGTCATGCAATGTGATACCTTCTCCATTAGTGCCACCCCCTTGAAAACTATCACTTTATGGGGCAATGCAAAACTGTATTAATACTTGTGTGCACATTAAAATGTTTTTTTTTGTACAATACTCTTGACAGTGGAATAGGTTATTCTTAGCCAGTAATTGCAGTGGAAAATGTGGTTAACATCCACTCATGCATGGGGAAAAAAATACCGTCCAATACCGTGAAACCGGGATAATTTAGAAAAATACCGTGATATAGAATTTTGGTCATACCGCCCACTCCTAGTTGGAGGCGAAGAAAGCATGGAGAGGTGGGTGTCTGGTGTGCATGGTAAAAGTGTTGGGGGGGGGGACCTCAATCCAATGTTTATTGAAAGTGGGTATATAATAGATATAGTGGAGTAAAGAGGAGTATAGGTCTTCAAAGGAATGATTTTTGCAATCCCTCTCCCAGCCATTCCTAACAAAGTTCCGTTTTGCTCCTGAAAAAATATTGTCCTACTCCTGCCTGCTTTCTCCCTCTCCCAACTACATTCCTGTTTTCTCATCTAAAAGACATTTCAATTGGGCTTATACTTTAGCCTAGGTGGATTCTTAAAGTGATGAATGTACAAGGGAAAAAAACGCATACCCCACTCAGTACTCACTATTGTGCATCAGCCTTTACAAGATGCAAATCATACATACTACAATGCCTGTAATAATTCATCGGAAAACTTAAATTTTAAAAAGCAAAGTCATTGCCGCATCACAGACACACATAGTATCTTTTTTTTCTTTTCTGACTTCACACGCTTGTACAATGAAACATTATAATTTTTTCAGTGGCATGTCAATGCTGTGATCTTCAATTCCCTGCTCCTGAACACATTAATAAAGTCTAAGCCCTCCAATGTCTGCTCACAACTCTTAAATTTAGTCCTGCACCACATAACAACGAGTTGGGTTCTCCTATAGTAGAATCCCTCTCTCTACACTTTAGAGTCTTGTTGAGCGTAGATGGAGTTGTGGGGACAGTAGTTATATCCAGGGTACATTGAAGAAATTCTGGGAGCTGTCTGTCATTCAGAGTTCCCTCTGGCATTTTAACAATAAAATTTGTGAAGGATGTGTGAGGTGTAGTATGCTGTTTGGGAATGAAACCCAGCCAATGAAAGTGGAACATGAAGCAGAGCTAAAAATAATGTGATGAGGTTGATCAAATGTATGTGTGGAGTCTCATAGAAGGTCAAATATTATTTTATGACAAAAACTTGCTGTGAAGGTCTTAGGTGTTATGCTGTGGATTGTTTGGGCAGGTAGAGCAAATGGCAGAGAAAGATTAGGTGAACAGGTACCCCAAGATGTAGGTAGAGGGAGAACTATATACATAAAAATATACACAAGCTGTAATTTTTATGTAAAAATAGTCGTTCTAAGTTGAAGCATTTTTGTTAATTGAAGTTTAATTTTAGAGTGTAACTATATCATTTTAGCTTTAGTAAACCTCAATAAATGAGTGTTTCTGCATCATTTACTGTACCCACATTTGGTAGAGTGGAAAAATACTAGATACCTACAGTATTTTGTCATTTAGGCTTTGCAGAAAACTCTTCCATTATTGTTAGTCATATTGCTGAATAGTTGAACCTTTTAATTCCCTAATGTCCCTTGCTTTCCCTAACCTTGCAAACACTGACTTCATTCTGGAACAATGTCAGGTCCATGTAAATGAATATAATTAAAGTAGTGCTTATCATCAAGCGAGGTTCAGAGGAAAGTTTATTGGGAGGTCAGACTTGTTTGCTTAACACTGAAGGTCAGACTAAGGTTAAAACTTTAATATGCAGGAAAAAGATGTTGACAGTTTAAAGTGCACGGCTGAGCACAGTTTTTGAATACTTACAAGGCTCGCTGAAGATTTCTTTTATCAAAAAAGACTTTATGGACAAAAAAAGACACAGTGGACAAAAGGCCTTGATGTGTAATAGGAAATATACTTCAGCTTCATAATTGATTTCTCATAAGCATTGTTCCAAGAATAATCATGCATAGGGGAAAAACACAATAACTGACCTTTTTTCAGTTCCTTTTTGAAGCTTTTCAACAGCTTCTCCAATTTAATGTTCATAAAAGAAGCCCAAGGTCATATTCATTTTGTTTTATTTATTAAGTATTCTTGTAATGACTTGGGGGAGTGTGGTGGTTAAAAATTGTTTTTATCCTTAATAATTAAAAAGTTAATTATGTCTTTTTAGTTATCAGTTTTACTAGCTTAAGCTTAAATGTATTCTTCTTTTTCATGAGTGCTGTAAAATATATTAGCCTGCTGAAATGTATTACTAATGTACATTGTTGACGTGTGTTTTAAGCAGCCATGCATGTGTCACTGAAGTGCAAACTGAGAAGTGCACTCTGTAAGAATGTTTTCCCTGTCGCAAAATAAAAAGAATAACACAATAAATATGCAATACTACGATCTGTATTTAAAACATAATTTCAATGTTACTTCTCGAATAACATCAGTGTTTCTATATTTAGAGCATGTCACACAAAATTACTTTGTATGGAGTTTTACAGAAATAAACATGATAACAATGTAATAGAACATGAGACAGGGCAGATGACATGATACATCTCAGGGAAGAGAGAGTTTATGAAGAGAGAATTTGTAGGAAAGAGACTGAAATTTTGCAATGAATATAACTTTCAAGGAACGTCATTACTCTGAACTATTCCTGAAATCTTGTTGTACAGTTAAAGACATCAAATGGAAAACTAAGAATGGTAATACTGAATGGATATAAGAACAGTGATACAAAAATTAAGTGATCAAAAAACACATACTGCCACAAAACAAAGAATTACAAGACAAAGGGAGTATTTTATATAGGAGACTGTAACTTACACCTTTATTAGTAGTAGCTGATTAACAGTTTACTTACTGTAGTATATATATTTAAAGAGACTGTGATGGCAGTTGTCCTATTCTGTAATTTTTTTTTTGCCTGGGTGTGTTTTTACATATATGTTTTGGCTTAGCTGTACATTATAGTTTTGTTACATTCAAGTAGAAATGCCATGTTCTGTAAATTCAAATTTATATTACAGTTTGAATATTCAAAACTGAATTTAAAATTTTAACATGTCCCAAAAATGAATTGTGTTACTCTGTGGCTACTATGCAAGATTACATTATATGTTCAGGTTGCCATCTTATATTTGAATATCACTTCCATGAGTAGCCTATTTATTATTTTGACTAGCAACAGTACTAGATGTTGCCTGGGTAAATATTTTTAAGGCAGACTGTCTAACTTATATTTGACACTATGCCAATTACAGTCCTTTTCTTAGGAGGAGGAGTTTTAACAAAACAAAGTTAATAATGATAAAATTAAAAAAATAAATATTTGTTTCTCAAGACAATAATTATGTTTGACAAATCATTTTGCTCAAATACAGGAGCTCTTAAATAAATTACATTCATTTCAGGGGTCAAAATCTATAAAAAGGCACCCTTCTTAAAAGTCACTGTAGTAAAAATGCCCCATCCCAATACTGCAGGGTCAAACATTTAGGTTCCAAAGTAGCCTATTGTCTCTTCCTGACAAAGCGGGATATGTGTGCAAAATTTTGTTGAGGAAGGACCAAGGGTGTGGAACTGTATAAAGAACAGACAAACACAGCCTCCACACACCCACTATGAGCTTTATATATAAGATTTGTTAGCATCTATTATCATCAGTGACACAAACAGCCTTCTGTCCAGTGATAAAAAGAAGTCTTTCTTTTTTCAAACATGGGCTGCTATTTTAAACATCTCTGTCAGCTGGCAGGGCAGGCCATTGTGTGACAGTCAGTATTCTCGGTAAACCAAATGAAAAGGTTCATGGTACAAGAATGCATATTTACCAGGCTTAAAGTCTTTTGGCAACACGCTGGACTTCCAGCATATTTCAAATTCATAAAAATATTCACAGGCCTTTATGCCATTTTCTTAAAGCAGAAGCAACCATGTGAAACAACACCAACTTGGTTTTGTTTTGGATTCATTTTAAACAATGTTCCAGCTGCATTCTCATAATTATCTGTGGTATATGAACGGGTTAGTCTTTTAACCAGTCATTAGCAATCTGCTTTTTATGGGTAATCATATGTACAATTCAAGGTTTTCACTTGAGATGGAAACAAACTTGGTTAAGACTGGAGAAAACACATTAATTAAGTATTAAAAATAAATAGCAATGGGTTTGTTTGCAGAAAATGTGCAAACTTGACATTTAAAGAAACTGGTGCATGTTTCTGCACTGTGTATTCTAAGAAGCTACAGTATAACACAGGTGTGGAAAAAAGTTACTGTTATGGCATTATTTAGATCAAACACACAGGGCTCTTATTCATGTTCTCCAATAAATATTAATATTGCCAGGAGTAACAACTACCACAATTGCATGTATGCAACCAAACATATACAGTATGTATTGCTGTATTTATTAGAGTATGACCTACCATTCAAAATAAGATCCACACAGAGGACTGAAATTTGTTTTTAAGATTGACAATTTGAAACACACAAGCCAACTATTTAATTACACATGGTATTACTCTACAGTTAAGGCATTGTTTAGCAGACAAGCCTAATTTATGTCATTGCATTCTTAGTTGATTATATTCATAGGACTTTAGTATTGTTCATTGTTTACAACTGTATACATTTACATTTATTTAAATGTGTATATTTACATGTATTTAACATGCAATTGTTGTGGTTTCTCATTTCCGTTATTGAATAAGTTCAGCATTGATTTGTCATAGCAAAAAGAAGAGCTTAAAATATTCTCATTACATGTATTCATTGCAATAACTGCCACTTGAAATGTGTAACAAAAGTAAGCACTTGAGATGTGTTCTTTATTTACATTGTTTATATAATATAGAAATTTTGCACACATTCCTTTTTATGTTTTGATTATTGTAGTTTTTTGCAATAACCAGCCTTCTGGTCCAAAGCATCATGCTCAGGAATTTTTCTTCCTTTAACCCCTGGATTTATTCTTCTAATACACGCAAATTCCAACATTCAGATTTTCATAATAAAGCACAGTAGTGTATTATATTTCATTCTACTCTTCCTGCAGAAAAAAAGAAAAGGTGAAATCACACCTAATTCATCAAACCTGTTGCTCAGATTTGTTAATTTGTTTTGGTTGCTTTTCTGGGCATAGCCGGTTGCTATAACGAGTAATGTCATTACTAGTCAAAGACTAACATACACTGGAGTAATGATAGTCTTACATTGTCTAAGAAATGTAAAAAATATATTAAATACATTTAAATAATACTAAGAAGGTGCAAGACTATCAAAATTATACAGAACAAACTTTTATTGTAGCGCACTAAAAGCCTTTACATTTACATTTACATTTTACATCATTTAGCAGACGCTCTTATCCAGAGCGACTTACAACAGTGCTTAGTAGTCTACGACTGTACTTCAGTCTTTAAGGCTAGGATTAAATCTATTGTCATTAAACAAGTTACCGCTGACCAAGTTGTACACAAAACCATGCTAGAAGAAAATAATAGTAAGTTGTTAGTACTAGGAGTTAGTACATTTTTTTTTTTTTTTTTGAGAAAAGGGTAGAAAAAAGTATGGGGACTTTAGTCCCCCAAGTGCTGTTTAAAGAAGTGTGTCTTCAGACGACGTTTGAAGACAGTGAGGGTCTCCGCTGTTCGTACAGCAAGAGGAAGTTCGTTCCACCACTGAGGAGCCAACACTGCAAAGAGTCTTGATGCATGTCGTCCTCTTCTTTTAAGTAAGGGTGGTTCGAGACGAGCACTATAGCTAGTCCTCAAGTTGGGATGATGGTTGATAGGGTCAATACAGCTGTAGATCAAGGAAGAAAAACAGATGTTTTATCTGCATTCCCAAGTTGCTCTCTAAAGATGTTTGTTTTTGTGACATGCTTGTCATCTTGGCCTGACAGCTGCAGTTTTCATACTTCCTTCAGGTTTAAGCAAGCTATGAACATTTAATGCTTTGCTTAGCTTGTCTGAGTTGCAAATGAAAAAAGGGTTAAAATGAAACTTAAAATATAATGTACAAAAAGAGGATGCAAAAATGTTTCTTTGATGGTTTAGTAACATTAAGACTATGTTGGTATTAAGAACAAAGATGTGTTGTGTCAGCTTAGAAGTTTAACAAATAATTTGATTAAGAATAGCATGTTAGTGCTTTCTTTTCTACTGTTTTATACCTGTTATGCAAAGTACACTCATTTTTAATGCACATTTAAGTACAGTTTGTTCAGAGAAATGTATACTTTCAGTATGAAACATTCCAATCTAAATTATTGATTTTACTGACAGGTTTGGTACATGTTAGGACCTGTTTACCAATAATTATGTGTTGTGTGAAGTTACAGCAGTCATAAAGCCTTTAGTGTTGATGTTTTAACATAATATAAGAATTTGGATTTTTACGTACATTGAACTGACAAACTATTCATGGTTGGTTCCTGCCTAGTGCCAAATGCTGCCATTCCTGCCTCATGAAATCCTGAATTGGAATTATCAAGTTATGAAACAAGATGGATGGATGGATGACTTCAGTTTAATATTTATCTTTAAACATAAATATGTTGGAGACTAGATGTGCATCTTCTTTATGTCATACATCTTCTGTACTTATTTATCAATGGGATTTAGACTTGTTTGAAATAGGAAGTAAATATTTGTCAAATTTAACCCACCTGTCTAAATAGAGCAGTGATTTTCCTGGTGTCCAAAATATAATGCATGTACAACACACACCACCAAATTCAGAAGCATTACATTAGTTTAAAAAACTGAATAATACAACATTGGCCATTTTATAATCGTTTCAGGTAGTTAGTGGATTTTGTTTATGGTATTTAAAAAACCTCTGAGCTATTTCTTTCAAGTACCTGTTTTTGATGCCTTTGTTCACCTTTTTACTTTTTTTCTCCAACAAGGCAGTTTAGCTGTGACAGCATTTTGACTCTGCTGACCTTGTTCATCATTTTGTTCACTAGAACTACAAGATACAGGTGCATCTGCTTCTTATCAGGTTTTGTGACAGGTATTCACATTCAGAGATATAATTCTTTCATTCTGTGTGTTAACTCAGTCTAGGGTGAGTAATAGCTAAAGTTGTGGTTTATTCTAAATCCATGAAAACTACCAAAGCCATGCAAAACTTTTTTCCACTAAATTGTACTGCATTACATTTCAGAAACCTTTTTCATATTGGAAATATACAGCATGTCTTGTCATTAAATATGATTTTGAATTGGTGAATTTACAAAGGTGTCCAAATTCTAATATGTGCTGTCATTAATACATGTTTAATAAATTGGAAGGCAAAACTGCTGGCATATAAGTATCAAAAATTATTTTTTATTAATTATCACAAAATGATTTATCCGGTCGAGACAGCAGTTAATTAGGACCTAACATGTCATGGACAGGGTTCAGTGAAGAAATACAGCTGTAGAATCAATATTAGTAAAGCTGATAGATTTTAACTGATGGTTTAATAAACTTTAAATCAGAATATCACTTAAAGTGAGAGATCTGCCTGGACACTGTAGACCTGTGGCTGACCTCTGTCAGTTTTTGGACCCTTCAGGTTAAGGGATATTTGGGCAAGTATCACCACTTACTATGTCCACTGGGAATAATATCCATAGATCGAAACTGAGCAGTTCAAGAAGCAAATAAAGACCTGGCCAAAGCATGTTTCTATCAGCATGTTACCAAGGCAAAAAAATGTGTCTGTGTTATTCTATTAGTTGTGTTGTTAAATATTATATAGTGCATCTGGAAAGTATTCACAGCGCATCACTTTTTCCATATTTTGTTATGTTACAGCCTTATTCCAAAATGGATTAAATTCATTTTTTTCCTCAGAATTCTACACACAACACCCCATAATGACAATGTGAAAAAAGTTTACTTGAGGTTTTTGCAAATTTATTAAAAATAAAAAAATTGAGAAAACACATGTACATAAGTATTCACAGCCTTTGCCATGAAGCTCAAAATTGAGCTCAGGTGCATCCTGTTTCCCCTGATCATCCTTGAGATGTTTCTGCAGCTTAATTGGAGTCCACCTGTGGTAAATTCAGTTGATTGGACATAATTTGGAAAGGCACACACCTATCTATATGAGGTCCCACAGTTGGCAGTTCATGTCAGAGCACAAACCAAGCATGAAGTCAAAGGAATTGTCTGTAGACCTCTGAGACAGGATTGTCTCGAGGCACAAATCTAGGGAAGGTTGCAGAAAAATTTCTGCTGCTTTGAAGGTCCCAATGAGCACAGTGGCCTCCATCATCCGTAAGTGGAAGAAGTTCGAAACCACCAGGACTCTTCCTAGTGCTGGCCGGCCATCTAAACTGAGCGATCGGGGGAGAAGGACCTTAGTCAGGGAGGAGACCAAGAACCCGATGGTCACTCTGTCAGAGCTCCAGAGATCCTCTGTGGAGAGAGGAGAACCTTCCAGAAGGACAACCATCTCTGCAGCAATCCACCAATCAGGCCTGTATGTTAGAGTGGCCAGACGGAAGCCACTCCTTAGTAAAAGGCACATGGCAGCCCGCCTGGAGTTTGCCAAAAGGCACCTGAAGGACTCTCAGACCACGAGAAACAAAATTCTCTGGTCTGATGAGACAAAGATTGAACTCTTTGGTGTGAATGCCAGGCGTCACATTTGGAGGAAATCAGGCACTGCTCATCACCAGGTCAATACCATCCCTACAGTGAAGCATGGTGGTGGCAGCATCATGCTGTGGGAATGTTTTTCAGAGGCAGGGACTGGGAGACTAGTCAGGATAAAGGGAAAGATGACTACAGCAATGTACAGAGACATCCTGGATGAAAACCTGCTCCAGAGCGCTCTTGACCTCAGACTGGGGCGACGGTTCATCTTTCAGCAGGACAACGACCCTAAACACACAGCCAAGATATCAAAGGAGTGGCTTCAGGACAACTCTGTGAATGTCCTTGAGTGGCCCAGCCAGAGTCCAGACTTGAATCCGATTGAACATCTCTGGAGAGATCTTAAAATGGCTGTGCACCGACGCTTCCCATCCAACCTGATGGAGCTTGAGAGGTGCTGCAAAGAGGAATGGGCGAAATTGGCCAAGGATAGGTGTGCCAAGCTTGTGGCATCATATTCAAAAAGACTTGAGGCTGTAATTGCTGCCAAAGGTGCATCGACAAAGTATTGAGCAAAGGCTGTGAAAACTTATGTACATGTGATTTCTCAGTTTTCTTATTTTTAATAAATTTGCAAAAACCTCAAGTAAACTTTTTTCATGTTGTCATTATGGGGTGTTGTGTGTAGAATTCTGAGGAAAAAAATGAATTTAATCCATTTTGGAATAAGGCTGTAACATAACAAAATGTTGAAAAAGTGATGCGCTGTGAATACTTTCCGGATTCACTGTATACATCACTTAATTGATCAAGAATAATATTAATCATATGTTGGAGATGAAGGATGTAAAAATGGGCAAGATCAAAGAACTTAAAGACAGTAAAATCTTGTAAGAAATCTGTCTTGCAAGATCTGTAAAAAATTAACTCACTTGGCATAGGAGCACAGCCGTCACGTAAGAGAACCTAAAATTAAAACATCAGAATAATAGTGATATCTTTTTCACTAAAACTTGGTGATAATATGGAAGCAAGTTTAATGTCAATTTACTTAGGTTTAATCTTGTAACTCAAAATCCCTTCTTTTGATGAAACAATAACTGATATTTGATGTTGTAATGTGAAGAAATGGAGCCTTGAAGTGCATGAGACTTGGGTCTTCTTGTGGTTTTTGCTGCCATTTAGCTAATTCTGTATTATCGAACAATACATTTTAGGAAACATTTGTTGATGATTAACAAATATTTCAGCCTCAGTATCCATTAATGTCTACTTCAGTTGACAATAGCTTTCAAAATGTCAAGCTAGACCTTGCAGTTAGAGTTGCTGCTATGCATTTTTCTTATAGGATGTGTGCTCTGTTGCTCAATTTTTTTTAACTTACCTGATTAATTTTCTTAATTGAAGTAGTAATTGGCCACCTAATTTATTACCAAAATAGTTGTTAGTTGTATGTATGTATGTGTGCGAGAGGTCGTGAACCCGAGAAAGAGCATCAGCGTTGGCATGAAGAGAACTTGTAAGGCTGTAGGTCAAGAAACCACCTGGTGACCCAGAGATTTGACTCCTTGTGTAAGGCCATCCACTGTAAAGGTGCATGATCTGTGACAAAGGTGAATTCCAAGGTAGAGGTAGTAGTACCTCAGTTGCGTAATCACCCATTTAATCGCCTCCCGCTCCATTGCCACATACCTGGTCTCTCGCTCCAACAGTTTCCGACTCAGGAACATAATGGGGTGTTCAACACCATTGACATTCTGGCTCAGCACGGCCCACAGTACTGTGTCCGAAGCATCCGTCTGGAGAATGAAAGGTAGAGAAAAGTTAGGTGCTCTCAAAACTAGTGCTGACATAAAGGCCTGTTTCAAGTCACTAAATGCAGCTTCTGTCTTATCAGTCCATACCACATTGTTCGGGGTCTTCTTCTTTGTCAAATCTATCAAGGGCACAGCTCTCTCCAAGAATCTGGGCACAAACTGGAGGTAGTACCCTGCTAAACCGAGAAAGTCTTGGACCTGGCACTTGGTTTCACTGACGGGACCATTTCAATATGGCATCTACTTTGGAGTACTGGTGGCTTTACAGTACCCCAACCCACCAGGTAGCCTAAATATTTTTCTTTGTTTAATCCAAAGAAGCATTTCTTGGAATTAGTCCGAAGCCTGACCTCATCAAGTCTTCGTCATACTGCTCTGACCTGCTGTAGAGATTCCTTCCATGTGCTGGAATAAATGACAGTGTCATCCAGGTAAGCAGCACTATTTGAGTTATGAGGCCATAGCAGTTTATCCACCAGACAATGGAAAGTCGCAGGAGCCCCCATGTAACCCAAATGGAAGGACACGATACTGCCAGTGACCACATGGGGTACTAAATCCAGTCTTAATCTTTGCAGAGTCCGTTAAAGGAACCTGCCAATACCCCTTTGTCATGTCAAGTTTGGTCAAGTATTTATCCTGTCCTAGCTTCTTGAGGAGGTCGTCCACTCATGGCACTGGATAGGCATCAAACTGGGAGACTTGATTAAGTCAACGGAAGTCATTGCAAAACCTCCAACTCCCGTTGGGCTTGTTGACCAAGACGATGGAACTGGACCATGAATTATGACTTTCCTCTATTACTCTTAGTTCCAGCATGCGCTTGATCTCAAGTTCCACTTCATCTCTTTTTGCCTCAGGAAGACGACATGGGTATTCTCAAATTATAAACCCGGGTTCTGTCACAATATTGTGCGCAATCAAAGCGGTCATCCCGGGATTTTCACTTACTACCTCCGGGATGGACAGGATAACTGATTCCAGCTCCCACCACTATCTGGAACTTAAATCCGCACCGAAGTTAAGTTTATTCATGTGAGCAAAGAGTGAGCGGGGCTGACCGGAGGAGGTATCAGGATCTCTGTCTTTCCACGGCTTCAGCAAATTTACATGACAGACCTGCTCACTCAGTAGACGATTGGGCTGTTTCATCAAATAGTCTACGAGTCCTTTCCTCTCCTTAACTTCATATGGGCCTTGCCAATGGGCTAGTAACTTAAAATGGGAGGTAGGAACAAGGACCATGACTCGATCTCCTG
This sequence comes from Erpetoichthys calabaricus, assembly GCF_900747795.2. Classification (NCBI taxonomy): domain Eukaryota; kingdom Metazoa; phylum Chordata; class Cladistia; order Polypteriformes; family Polypteridae; genus Erpetoichthys; species Erpetoichthys calabaricus. The sequence continues at coordinate 197,810,459 of NC_041397.2, forward strand.
GATGGAATTCCCGGGGAGACGTGCCTTGGTCATAGTATCAGGCCTGTGCTGCGTGTGCCTCTTCCATGTGACTATTCAGGAGGGGATTTATTTTCCCAAATCTATCGTGTAATTGCACAATATATTGTAATATGTTTGTAGAGGGAAGATCCTCTTCTTCCCATCCTTCTTATAAAATATCCAGTATGCCCCTGGGTTGTCGTCAGTACAATAATTCAAAAGGTGAGAACCCCGTAGAGGCTTGTGGGACTTCCTGATATGCAAAAAGGATGAGGGGGAGGAGCAGGAAGTACAAAAGCGACGAACCTCCTCATTAATTCTCAGACAATAAAAAGTGAAGCTTAATCCGCTCCAAAATTTTTTTGGTGCCCAAATGGCCTCCTAGGAGGTGGCCATGTGCTAATTAGCAGCAGCAGTTTCCGCACCTACCCCTCATGCTCCACTACCTGATAAAAAAGGTTGTTCTCTGACCCTGTGGCATGGGCTGATGAGTGTGTTGGCCATTGAAAAAAACAACTGCATTATTTGCAAATTTAAGGGAATAGTCATTCCATTGTTCCCTTTAAAAAGAAGCCAACGTTTCCCTAAACTGATACTGTAAGATGGAGAGAGGGTCAGGACTGACCTCAAGGGGCATGGTTTCCTCCCGTTCCACCACAGCATTGGTTGATGACGTTTTGGCCCATGATGGCCAAGGAAGTGCCACTTCACACTGAGTGGACACATTGCCTCTCTCTGCCGGCTGCTAACATGGCGTGGAGGCAGCCTGAGGCATTTTATCTTCGTCTTATCACTATGCCCAATTTTAACTTTAGAGTGGGAAGTGCCAAACCGCTTTAAATTTTTGACCAGTCCTGCCCCAGTATCACTAAGAATGGTGGATTTGGAAGGACCACTTATTGCTAATTTTTTTTAGCGATCCTTTGCAATGGATGACACAGGTGGAGAATCTGTACCAGCAGGTTTCCCCATGGATACAGGTTATACTGGTCTTACTTTTTAGCCACTGTTGCGGTAGCACATATTGGTGGGCAACAATAGAAATGTTGCTGCCGGAATCGAATAACACTCCCTGTTTTACTCGGTTTGCCCAGTCAAGTGTGCTGGGAGTGGAGCCTGCACTGGGTCTTTCTGAACCACTGAACACATTCCCCACTCAGAAACTTTGGCCACGATACTTTCCCACCTGGATATGTGTTAGGTCTGGGTCCTGGTACATCAGGAAGTCAATCATCCTGCCGACAATGCCAATGTCACAAAAATCGACAAAAAAGCCACAGGAAAATTTCAGGCAGCAACCCATACATTGTTTCCTGGCTGCAAAATAGTAATAATAATTGTACTGATGTGTACAGATTGGAGTCCAAAACAGAACTGACTTGATAGCAAAAAAGATGGCAGTTTTAAAGGCCAGTAGATTACATCATCAATGGGGCCGATACAGGAAGTGGTGTCATCAGGATTGGAACCGGAAGTAACATCATCAGGGCCAGGCGGAATTTCCTGTAACCAGTCTGCAGAGAAGTGAGATAAAGAGTCAGTGTACTCAGCCACCCCCTGGTCTGGTGTGGAATTACTCTCGTTCAGGCCCTTTAGCTGCCTCCCATGCATACGTGTTTGACAATATATAGGTCAAAAAGATCAAAAACAAATGAAAATGCAATTTTAAATTAGCAGCTTGGTCCATAGTAAGGCTAATTTAAATAAGGAACAGATAAATAACTAATGTAGAATCAACTTAAATTGCCAGCATCAAAGAAACTAATCTAAATAACATGAAGTTGGTGCTATCCACTAATTATACAAAGTGTTACTACTAGTTTACCTCTTTCACTTTTTGTATGACCTTTTAGACATCTTCATTTTTTTATTTATTTCTTCAACAAAAGTAGAGCCAATAGAATCAGCAACACTTAAAGTCCATTTTTAATTGTTGAGTACAGTTAAACACAGTTAATCAGCTAACAGTGAAATAAATTTGCAGCTGGTTCATGTTATTTGAAACTTTGAAACACGTTTTGAATAACTCTTAGTAGCATTGAGCTGCTTTAATATTATTGATAGTTTGAATTCTGTGGCTATCTCCAGAAGTGCCTTTTTACCCACTTAAGTATGTAGCATAGAAATATGAAGTTACAAAATTACTCCATGTTTTGTGTTCTTTTTATTTATTTAGGGCTTTATTTAGGCAATTTACAGCTGATGGTGCTAGATATGCTTCTTGTAAATATAAAAAGCGACCCCACCATTTCTTTTTTGGTAAGGTTCTGAAAATAAAAAGATACATGCAACATGGGTAACTAGCACTAATATTTGTGTTACCTTTTTTAACCATTTCTAGGCAATTTTATATATAAACTATTCTTTAAGTGTCTGACAGGGTGCTGTTTTTTCCTTCTTCCCATTTCTAGGATTAGTCTTTATACGGTACCTTTAGATGCTTCCTGGTGCAGGGCTGAAATAACATCCAGGGTCAAGGATCACCTGTAAGCCATCTCTGAGAATATAGATGCCTGGAATTGTTCCTGGCTTTTCTGTACTTCCCTCAGAATTTCTGAGCTCCATCTGCTATTTGAAAGCCAAAGGAAATAATTCTTTAGTTCTACAACGGCCCAGGCTCCTTCACCTTTGTGCAGTAACTTTTACATTACAAGTTCTGCACACTAAAGGCCTGCTTTTTCCTCAGGAACTTTCTTTTTGGTTCTAGCTGGGAACAGCCTACAGATATTTGACAGTATTGTCTTCCCACCTCCCCAAAGTCAAGTAGTTAGTTCTCATAGCTGAAATATTAGAATACACCGATAATTTGAATAAGTACAATATCTACATAAATGTAATTTTTGGAATTGGAAAATTTCTAAAATAGTTTTAGTTGTCAAATAAGAAATAATCAGTTTATTATTATTAGTTGTTGTTATAGCAGGTGTATCTGTCTGCTTTACACAAAGACGTAAACTATTTTAGTACTCCTATTTCTATGTTTTGATCTGAATCAGGAGGTGATTTTTTACTTTGTTTCAGATTCCAGGTAGTTTGGTTGCATTTCACACTGCAGACTTTCAAATGAACTAAACTTATCAACAAAAACCCCATGAGTGTGGTGTGGACTTTACATTAGAGAGAAACATTTTTTTCTGAAAGAAAATATCATAGAACTTCAGCAAATGTTGTGCTTGTGCACTGCTACATTTTCAATAATTATTTGGTTTATTTACCAATCACAACTCTATGAGCAAAATGCCTAATTTCAACAATTGGAAGACTACTTGAAAATTATGCACTGCTATACAGCGTACAAAAAGGAAGATCTGCTGGGGACATTTAGTGATGTGCTACAGTTTTATGACTGTAAATGTATGAAGTGAGTTTCTTTTAAACATGTGATGTTGCATATTTACTCTCCAGTATCCATCATATGAACGAAACCTCAATTTAATATAAATTAAAATCAAATATGTCTTGTCTTTGATCTTACAAATATTTGTTAATAATGTTCTATTTGGAATGCTTGACATATGTAATAAATGTTAATTAAATGTAGTGCCTCCATATCTGCATCACACCCAAAATGTGAATACACTGAGAGGAACCTGTTCACATCATTTTCATGATGTGATATTGGAGGTTTGATTGCTGGTCTCGCAGGGCACTGCTATTCTTTTCTTTCCACCTCTATATCTTTTGATAAACTCGATCACAAGTGAATTTATACATTTTTGTCTGTTTCTTTCAACTACTGTTCACACATTCACCTGAGAAACCATGAGCCTGAATTCAGGAGTTTCTGTGATTGACTAGTAATTATGTCAGCTGTTTTATGCAAATTTTGTTAAAATTGTGTTTAAATTGATGAGTTTAGAAAAATCTTCGGAAGGTCATAGTGCTACAAAGTTTAATTACTTGACGGGTGCTTGCTTTAGAGTTCACTGGTGGCTAAGTTGATACTGTAAATCATTACTATACCTTCTTAAGAAATATTAGCAATTTGCATTTTTCTTGAAAAGTTTCTCAAGTTCAGAGTAACCTAAAATTATTTAAACATTCTTTTGAATTATTTTGCTGATAAAAATGTATGTCAAATATTACATTCCATAAGTGTTTTTGAAATGCAGACTCAAAAGTTATAGATTACATTTTGCTAATACGTATGTAATACATCTTTATTACTGGTATTTTTTCACATTCATCGTGTCTCAAAAACCTATAGGTTGAGGTCAAATGCAATCAAGCATGTTTGTCCATTACAGATAATCAGTCCATATGAGTCAGATCATTGTGTGTTACAACCTCCCTTTCAAAATCTGAAGCAGTTTATAGTTACATTTTGAATCACTGAAATAATTATTGCAAATAATATATATATAAAAGTTCGATGTGTGTTTGAAAATTGTTTCTTAAAGTTTATCTATTTAGTGCTTCTGACAGAAATCTCATCTAGCAGATCTAGTAGAATTATCTAGAGGTAATTCAGATGTATTTAAAAAATGATTGTTGGAAGAATGGTAATGAGCTCTTTTTAACAGTACTATTTCTTGATGAAAGGGGACATGCTTTAGAAATGACACACACTGTATGGACAGAAGTATTGGGATGCCTGACCATTACAACAGTAGGGACTCTAATGACATTGTATTTAAATACATAGACTTTAATATGGAGTTGGTTCAACCTTTGCAGCTATAACAGATGCAAAATGACTATATTTAATGTTTTAGAAAGTTTTAAACTTTGGAAATCAAAACCATTTACCCTCCAAACCTAACAAAATCTTCCACAATCAATTGATTTCATAGCTAGTTGAATAACGTTTCAGATCAATATATGAACAGAATCGCTCATTTTAAATTAGCACCTTACCCTCCTAAACTATTTAAACCTAGCATATGTATCTCCAGATTTGCAGAGTGCATTTCTAGAAGCAGAAGGGAATGGGAAACTATGAAAGTTTTGCCAAAACCAGCTAAATATGTAAACATTTCTTAATCTAAATCTCCGTATTAACCAAGAGTCACTTTCCACACCTATTGAATAGCTCAGCAGAAGGTGCTTTAACAATGGATAAGGAGTAAACCAAATTTTAGAAACCTGAAATAACTGTTCAGACAGCAGAATGGAAAAACTGTTCATTATGTATCCTCTCCGTTGTTAGGTAGGTATTTAGTTTACAAATTACATTTGAGTAAAGATTATAAAGAATGTTTTTAAGCATGATATTCCTGCAAAGTATAAAAGTGTGCTGAATTTAAATTAATGTTACACTTTCAGACCTGGGCGGCACGGTGGCTCAGTGGGTAGCGCTGCTGCCTCGCAGTTGGGAGATCTGGGGACCTGGGTTCGCTTCTCGGGTCCTCCCTGCGTGGAGTTTGCATGTTCTCCCCCGTGTCTGCGTGGGTTTCCTCCGGGCGCTCCGGTTTCCTCCCACAGTCCAAAGACATGCAGGTTAGATGGATTGGCGATTCTAAATTGGCCCTAGTGTGTGCTTGGTGTGTGGGTGTGTTTGTGTGTGTCCTGCGGTGGGTTGGCACCCTGCCCGGGATTGGTTCCTGCCTTGTGCCCTGTGTTGGCTGGGATTGGCTCCAGCAGACCCCCGTGACCCTGTGTTCGGATTCAGCGGGTTGGAAAATGGATGGATGGACTTTCAGACCTGTCAGTTAATGAAAATTAAACTCTAATTTTTTTGTATGTATTGAGTTTACAAGTTCTTTCTAACTTTTTTATGCCATGTAGCTTTCCCATCCACTTTTTATAGTCATGCATGTTAGGTTAATTGGCACCTTTGAAGTGGACTGAATGTGCTGTGCAACAGATTGGCACCTCTTTCAAAGATGGCTTCTGCCTTCTGCTCTTTGGTGCCAGGAAAAGGCATTAACTCTCTCAGACCATAATTTGAATTTAACGGTTTGGGAAATGGATAGTTGGATAGATGGATAAAATATCATCAGACTTTATGATTATAATTGAACTTTTGCAGCATTTGTGGTATAAGATCAGGTGAAGAATATTGCAAATTATAGAACTTCTATGAGTAAAAAGAATGTCGGTGAAAGAGTTGAATGAAACAAATTGCAGGGATAGGCCAAGAATATAAAAGACAAGGGAAACATCATTCATGTCCTAGTGTCCATTTGTTAATCAGCCTTCTTCTTTAGAAAGTTTTAGCACATAGACATACTGTATGTAATATCAGTCTCACTTATGTCTTGTATGTAATAGGTCTTAAAGTCAAAGCATAAAGCTGTTTATATTTAGCATGTATTGCAATTTCAGCATTAGTTTGTGAAGTATCTTACAACATTTTAAAATTAAAACAAAAAGATTGATTTACTTACTGGTAAGTCTCCTGAGTAATTTGATTGTTGTAGTTGCTCTTAACAGCCAAACATGTCCACACATGCATATACAGTATGAGAAACTTGGCAAGTATAATAATTCTATAGTTTTATTTTAAATGCTGGTGCAAATTCAAATAAAACAATTACATGTCTATATGTTAAGGGGCCTTTTAAGCTTTACATTAGTAATCCAAGATTGATTCTCACCTATTCAAGTAGAAATCTCTGAATGATACTTTCTCATCCTTTGAGGATCTGTAGCTGAATCCACTTCTTTCCTTTTTTTGTCAAGCTTTCTCTACATTCTTTTTCACTCCATCTCTCAGAGCTTGTTCTTAGGTGCTGCTGTTTCGATAGTGTTCTGAGCCCTTCCTGACCCTAATTAGTCTTTTTATTGCCAAGATGCCTTTAGCATGTGGTAATTTGCATAACTGTTTGATATATTTATTAGAGTACTGATATAGAATGTTATCGGCTTCCCACCTGCCCCAGTGCAAGAGAGAGAGAGAAACAGAAAAGAAAGCAGTGCTCAAGGCTTAACTACTGTTTTTAATGTCACACAACACAGTGTAGTGCAAAAATCATGTTTATTCAGTACACACTTTGTGCTACCACATGACCAGTACTGATCTTAACTATCGGGTAGGAAGAATGAGGGCCCCCAATGAATTGCCTGTGTTTATTTTGCAAAATACTGGAAAACCTTATGTTTGGTTTCACTAAACCATTTCTGTTCATTCAGTGGCAGGTAAATGAACAATAAAAAAAGTAATAACTTTTGTTCCCAATGAGTGTCTCTTGCCAGTAATTTGTAAGGAAGGGGAGGGTGAGTGTGTTTTTGTGTCTACTTACAGCATATCACTGCCTAGCCCTGCATCAGGAGGAGTTCCAAATGATAAGAAATGGCAACATTAGCTCCTTGGCAAAGTTTTGGCTAAAAGTCTGAAACTGAATTGACATAATTTAGCACTAAATGAACTCTAAACAACAAGACAAACAAAAGGTTACGTCTAAATAGTAAGGAGTAGAAAAGGAAAAAATATGCAATTTAGCTTAATTTGCAGAAAAATTATATATTTTTTGTGACTTTTTTTTAATCTTATAATAGGTGTAATTAAGCAAGTTGTACCTTTAACTATATAAACTTTGTGTAGTGATTTTCTAATGTGAAATGTGTATGCAATTTTTATGTGCAATATGAACACTATAGTTTGAGCATTGGTGTGTTAAGAGCCTTATTGCTTGTTACTAGGTGAATCAGAGTTGGAGCTTGAGCTGGTAATATAGAAGTATATTTTCTTTATTTCTCTGGAAAATGTTTTAAAAATACACTTTATATTTTAATTGTTGTTAATTGTTAGATTTCAAAAAATTTTAGGACATGTTTAGCCTTGCTGTGTTGTGCCCATTCATTATTATTTTTCCACATGTCTCTGCCTGAACCGTGTGATGATATTACAGCTTATTTTCAACAGCTACTGAATGCTTAACTATAAGCTTTACTATAAATATTTGCAGCTCTGATGTTACTCTCACGAGTATGCTGACTCCTACTGCTGAATAGTTTGACAGAGATTTCCAACTATGCAAGATGATTTTACACAATCTGGAATGCACACCACAGCTACTCTTTCCCTGGCCTTTGACACAATATTTGAAACATGGAAAATCCCAAAAGAGAAGGTGCATAATGTGCAAAACATTTCCAAGGCAGATGATAAATGCGGAGTTGCATGTTTGTCTTGTGTGACACAAATTGTACACTTTAGCTGACTGGATATTAGTATTAGTATATTATGCAAGTGCATTTCTAGCATAAAGGAAAGGATTGTTGCTCATTTTAACCATGCTCAGTTAGCATAGTCTGTCTTATAGCTTGCACAAACAGACCTATAAAACCAAGGTGTTCCAACAGGATGTAAGTATCTACAAGGTGGAACATCAGTTTAATGTGTTCATTTACAATTACAGCATTTTTCAATTTCTTCTAGGCTTCTTGTTTCTTCTCTGTTCTTAGTTTAGCACATTTGACATTAGTCTTTCTGTTTTTTACCTTAATATTGTGTATATTGTGTCAATAGTCTTTATGTTTACTTATGTCTATTTGATAAAAAATGTACTAGAGGCAGTTTATCCACAATTGCAGCAGTTTGTATGCATTACACCTGTACTGATGTACCAGACATCTTTTTTATTCATTATTATTATTGGTTTAATCTTCAAAACTGCCTTATCTTCAATAAATGTTGTAAATGCCTTTTGATTTTCAATTTCATTCGTACTTTTGACTATAAGAAGACAATAAAAACTGTGTTGCTCAAGTACTATGTCTATAACTTCTTAAATTGTATACTTGGAATATACCCTTTGGGAAGTGTATTCAGGTAGATTTGTTTGTAGCTTATGCATTTAATACATTAGATGTTGATGAAATATAATACTATTTTATTATGGCATTTTCTGAAGTATTTATTCTATATTGTATTAGCAAATAAGTCTAAAGTTATATCTATGTAGTTCTAACTTTTTTCAATTTCTATTTCTTTGACACAGAAGTAAACAAATATAAGTTTCATTTTAACCATTTTACACAAACGTTTATATCTGTTTCTATGACCCACACAATCATTATATGACAAAATTCAGTTCTTTAGAGTTTTGCCTGTCTAATGATTATAGTAATAACAGTGCCTGGAATGAGTGGTAGTCAGGTGAAAGATAGTACTCTTTTGTAACAAACCTTTTTTCCCTATTATCTTTTGAAGAACGTTTTTTATTATTCATGTATAGCATCCATCCATCCATTTTCCAACCCACTGAATCCGAATACACGGTCACGGGGGTCTGCTGGAACCAATCCCAGCCAACACAGGGCACAAGGCAAGAACCAATCCCGGGCAGGGTGCCAACCCACCGCAGATGTATAGCATCATTTTGTTAAATAATTTTTTGTCTTTGGTGACATTCAGATTATTTTGATATTTATTTCATCAAATATTAATGCAGTGCACGCAATTTATTTCATAAACATTTTTATAAACTATTTATATTGGGTATCTAGTATTTTATTTTCATTCAGAATTTAGATTTTTTTTTTTCATCTGTGTATGTGTGTATTATTTTTTGTTGCACTCTTGACTGACTGACTGACTGACTCTCTCCAAGTTACTCATTGAAACATTTTCAATTTCAAAATGGATATAAGGCTTAAGGCTTTTTCTATCATGCATGGATGCTGAGCTCTACTGTAAGCTGCAAGAACAGACAAAAGTATTATAAAAAATGTATTAAAAAAAAAAAAAAACCTCTTCAATTCTGAACATAATTTTATGTGGCAAATTAATATATACCATGAATATAAATGAATAACTTCAACTTGAAAAATACCAATCTCTAGTACTGAGTATAATGTAAATACTCATTCCTATTCACTGTATTTATTGCCATAACATCATCCGCAATATAAAATTTGCTTTGAATGACACTAATCATCTTACCCCAAAGTATTCTTTTAAAATACTTTTATCAAACACACATTTTCCAAGTTATAGGACAAGTAATTCAACATTTTTAATTAGAAATATTTCTGCAGTTAGTGCTGAAAATAAAATACCATTGTTAAACATGGTTGTCCATGTGTTAACTCATTTACCAGATTGAACAGGAGTTAACGGACAATTGATGGATATAGTGAGTTGAATAAGACCTTTAAGACTTTACATTTTAAAAGGAAAAGTTAAGTAAATTCACAGCAAGAAAACAGCATCCTATAACTTTTAGGAGCAGTTTATAACACTTGATATCTTTATCTAGACTTTGCTCTTGGCAGAGATATTGCCATACCACACAGTGATGGAGAAAGTCAAAATACTGTCAATAACATTTCTGTAGAAATGGTTACTGCTTCCTGCTACCTTCTCAAAATGTCTCTGCATGTGATTAAAGAAGATGTGATCTCCCATGTTAAATTTTGGGAAGTGTTGTTGCCCAAGGACTCAAAATGCGGAGCGCCTGGTCTCAAACCCCAGACCTTTGGGTTATAAGGCAGTGATTCTTACCTCTACACCAATCAAGAACACATATAAGATCCCTGTCACTTGACATTTAAGCTTGGGTTTTTAACTCATTGCCAGCAACATGTAAATCAAATGCTTTTTTTTTCTTTGGTTATATTATTGAATAAAAGCACACGTGTTTATTTGATATTTGGACTAGTCTTCACAACATTATACACTTCACGTCATTATTAGTATAACATGGAAAAAGTTTCTGCTTTAGGTATGTGTTCAGCATGTCTTGTCTCATATTTCGTTTCATCCTGCACTTACCCAGATCTTTGTAGACAGGGAACACACATGAAATGCATGCATTCCAAATAACGATATACTGTATTATTTACCCAGTACTACTCCAGGAACCTCACATGCAGATAAGGAGCCTTGCCTTGAGCTGGGAGAACTTTTTGCCCAAATTGAACTCTGTCAAGGCTGGGGATGGGGCAGCAGGCTGCTTGCTGCTTGTGCTGATTGACACATTTACAAAACAAAAGACACTGATGGAGAGGTGCAAAGGGTTTCAAGGTGGCCCAGGATTACGAGTTTTTTCATAGGCTTCAGGGATTCTAGTGTTAATCTCATTAGTAAACTACAATTAAAATCCTTTTAACAAAATCACACTAGATCAATAAGATTTTTACAAACACATTGTTAAAGAATGCAAAATATCATCTAATTATCATTATTGTCAAAGTCCCAGAAAATACTGAGATATATTTTTTTGCCAATATCACACACCACTATTACCAAGTTATTAACAACACATTGTCATAATATAATGTTAATAGTCTTGAAAACTGAATGCTGCTTCAGTACTTCCTTCCTATTTGATAGTTAAGTATTGGAATAAGTTGGAATGAGTTATAACCAAAATGTTTGCCTGAAAAATATATGAATTAAATAAGATGGTGTGGAGGGCTTCTAATAACTAGAT
>NC_041397.2:197841779-197879279 GCF_900747795.2 Erpetoichthys calabaricus
TGTAGATTTTGCCACTCGTAATATTGTAGCAATTTCTCGGATGGGTTTTTTCTGTTTTCGCAGCTTAAGGACAGCTTCTTTCACCTGCATGGAGAGCTCCTTTGACCGCATGTTGTCTGTTCACAGCAAAATCTTCCACATGCAAGCACCACACCTCAAATCAACTCCAGGCCTTTTATCTGCTTAATTGATAATGACATAACGACGGACTTGCCCACACTTGCCCATGAAATAGCCTTTGAGTCAATTGTCCAATTATTTTTGAGTCCCTGAAATGAAGGGATTGTGTTAAAAATATGCTTTAGTTGCCTCACATTTTTATGCAATCGTTTTGTTCACCCCACTGAATTAAAGCTGAAAGTCTGCACTTCAACTGTCAAACAGTTGTTTTATTTAAAACTCATTGTGGTAATGTACAGAAACAAAATTAGAAAAAAGTTGTCTCTGTCCAAATATTTATGGACCTAACTGTATATATATGTATATATATGTATATATATATATATATATATATATATATATATATATATATATATATATATACAGTATGTATATGTATATACAGTATATATATATATATATATATATATATATATATATATATATATATATATATGTATATGTATATGTGTGTGTGTGTATGTATGTGGGTATATAAAATACAGTATATCATTTTTACTTAAAGACTTTTTTTTCCTCAGTGCACTGGCTGAGATCTGGCTTAGAGCAGTACAGATTAGTTATGAAAAAAAAAAGCCATTTGAAGAGATTTGAAATGTCCTTCAGCCAGTTTGAAGGTTTTTGTCTTGCAAATCCAGTACAAGGGCGCCTGCAGGCATCTCGACCCTTGCTGCGCTGCTGATGCAGCTCAAGGTCACATTAACCCGCCCTGTGACATTCAACAACAACAACAGACAGGGGGGCTTTGGTGGTGGGGGGGGGGGGGGGGTGCTCTGGTGGTGATACGCAGTAAAAAATCTCTGGCATTCTAACAAATTCCTTTGCTCTTATAGTAGACTTGTTTTCTTGTTTTGCTACTCCTTTAGAGTTAAGGTGTTTTTGTATTTTTAATTACATTGTGTTTGTATTGAATAATCCAGGATTTCTACTGTACTGTCAAGGTCATTTCTTAATGAGAACATATGTGCATTGAAGAGGTTCAATTGCTACAAAACAACTTTGTAGTTGACTGACAGGATTTTAAAGTACTATATTTAAAGGGACAGTTGTTTGTTTTCAAATGCTGCTTTGGTCTTGAAGTTTAGCACTTACCAGTTGAACAGTTTATACTCATGTATATTTTAGATTTATGGTCTGTCATTTCAAGTTATGCATGACCCTTTGTGTTTTCTTAAAGAATGTATGTGCATATATGTGTATATATAGTATGTATAAGAATAGCAAATTTATTTGTTAACAAATAATACATAAAAATACTTGTTTTGGCCTTAATTAAGTATGTATTATAAGTGAACTCTGTTTACAGCCAACTACATTTCTTGCTAGGAAACACAGATGTAAAAGTTTATATAGCAAGCTCCATTCGGGAAGAATACTGACCACTCTTTTGGAAGCTTGTATCTTTAGTAAAGAAGTAGAACTTATACAGTTGTGCCCAGCAAATTAATTTATGTAAACAAGCTGGCCCACACACAATAAACTTTCTTTCCAGATGGAAGCCTTATATATATTCGTGTAAAATGTAATCAGTAGTCTTTCCATTGCAAGTCTGTTCAATTGTGGCTGGGCAAAACAGTAGCATAAAGACACTCTGTTATTGCCACAGTGGATTTTGTTTTACATTTCAAGGTACTTTGCCATACAGTTTGTTGCATATTTGTTCTGAAAACATTGTTTTATAAATTAAACCTTTCTAGCTTTAACAGCCTTTGGTGTTGACAGAATTACTAAACACATATTGACTATTTGTACCTCTTGTGGTTAGGAGGTTATGAAGGACGTTTGTTTTAATTGTCTTACGCTTGGTAACTTTAATCCAGTGCGTTTTTCTAGCTACACTGTAACATAGTTAACAGCACTGCATTTTACTCTTGTGACAGCGAATTAAAATGTTTCATACCTCCATCATTTAACAGAACAGTTTTCAGTCTTGTAGTATTTGTTATAACTATTTAATAAAAAGTGAAAAGTGTTCTTTTTAAAATTAGAAAACAAATTATAAAATTAGTATGAAGCAGAGTTGATTTTATCAGTGAAAGAAAAGGGAGAAAATTCCACTTCAGACATAAAGAAATACAGTGGAACCTCTAGATACGAGTTTAATTCGTTCCAGCACTGAGCTTGTATAGCGAATTTCTCGTATCTAGAACAAACGTCCCCATTGAAAATAATGGAAATCCAGTTAATCCGTTCCGCATCCCAAATATATTAACATAAAAATCAATTTTCCTAACAAATAACACTGATAAATTATATATACTGTAGTCTACCTTTAATAAATAACACTGGTAAATAATATAACTGATTATTAAAAGAATCAAAACAGGTGTCCAAAGTGCAGTAGAGCATTCAATAAATCTTTAAATAAATAATCCTTAAAACAGTTGTGAAGTGGAGGTTTAAAGTACATAAGAATAACAATCCTTTAACACGAGGTTAAAACGTCAACAGGAAGCAGTCTTCAAAAAACAGATGACAATCCCCGGTGCTTCTTCTCTGTTAGCATCTCACCTGCTTCTCCCATGCGGGCTCTGCAACAGGCGAGACACTTAATGCAGCTGACCTTCTCTACACCGTCCTGCTTCAGCTGTTTGGCTCGCCTGTTCAGCTACACGCGAGCCTGTACTCGCTCGCTCTCTCGCACCGACTTCCTACTGCTGCGGATTCCTGCCTCCTCCTGCAACCTCCGTTCTCTCCTCTCTTTTCTTTTACTTCTTCTCCCCCTTAACCGGCTCGCGCTTCTCTATATATGCGGGGAAGACATGGCAGCTGCTAGGGTTACCACTTTTAATACAAAAAAATAAGGGACGCATACGTATTGATTCAAAACGGGACGCGCAATTTCATTCTCAAATACGGGACGATTCCGAATTTTAAAGGACGGGTGGCAACCCTGCCCAGCCCATCAGCCACAGGACAAATCATGGATGTGGGCAGTTTCCCACCTGTGCACTTAGGTGAGAAACGCAGACACCGCAGATCGCCCTGCGGCTCGCTACAGCTACCACGCCCCCTCCCTAAGCCGCGAGCTATACCCACAGCCTGGCTCGTGGCTCGTTACGTGAGCCAATGCTCGTATTTAGATCTGAATGTTTCGCTCATACTTTCCTCGTATTTTGAATTTCTCGTATACAGAGGTGATCGTATCTCGAGGTTCCACTGTACAAAGTTAATAATTTCTGCCTACAGAGTATCTGCAACAATAGCAAGCTTCCTATGAATCAGCCCATGTTTATTTTTGTAGTCTCATTAACAGCAGTTGTTACTACAAATTAGTTTCACAAAGAAAACACAATTCTGTGGGATCTTATTCCCACCATTCAAAAAAAAATGTTATGTTATTTTGCAGTAATTATTGCATTTATTTGCAAAGATATTACCTGCTGCTGCCAGTAAAGTTGTGCACACGTGCTTCAGTTGTGTAGCAACAGCTATTAAGGATGGGGTTAAGTATGTGCATAGCATGTAAGTAGCAACAACAAATAGTTTTCCTACGTATGACATTAAACTGTGTCCGGCCCTAAAAGCGGTCCTCCAACTTACAGAGAAATCATGGGGGTTGGTGGTAGAGTTGCAGCCACCATAAAAAAAAAAAAAAAAAAAAAAAAACACTACATGCAGCTCTGAGATGACAAACAGGACTCCTTTCTGCTCGTCGTGGAAGTAGCTCTGTTGTAACACCCATAGAAAGGCTGCTCACATTTTGAAGGGGATAGGGGAAAGCTGGGCCTGGCCAGACTCCAAGATCAGGCTGTTTCTTAACGAGTTTGTACGCAGTTTGTGTGAGAAACTAATAGACTTGGGTGTGATTGCTGATCCTAATGTGATGTGGGAGACCTTCCATAATAATTGCTGGTAACTGGTGTTACCAGTGTTCCCAGAATGAGGTGTTTCATCTCACAGGGCACCCTGGATATCATCCAGAGGAGTCGCAGCACATGGCTTGATGGCAGCTCTGTTCTGTACCGGGAACTGAGAAGGATGGCTGCAAGGGCTCTGGGGCAGATAAAGAGGCATTTGGTGTGTCATTTCCTCAGAGGTTCCTCTAACATCTGTGGTTTAGTGACCCACGTCCTGCTTACAGAAGAATCGAAGCATTGCGCACATCCGAATCTGTTCCTCGGCGAGTTGCAGTCAGGGTGACTGATGGAACGGTCATTAAGGATGACACTGCTGTTATGAGCTGTTGAGCTGGCTACTTTGAGTAGCTGTTTAAATCTGATCCTCAGGCTAGGACTTTGGTTCTTGAGGATGATCCTCCAATTAGCTGTGAACCACCCACTGAGATTACACATGTGGTGAACCAGCTGAGGGTGGGGAAGGCTACAGGGATCTGTGGTATCCGGGGTGTACTACTTCAGGCTGGTGGTAAGGTTGTCCTCCTGGTATTGCAAGCAATCTTTGCTTCATTTTGGGAGATGGGCATCATCCCAATTGACTGGAAAACAGGACTTGTCGTCCCTATCTCGAAAGGGAAGGGTGATCGTCTGGATTGTGGCAACTACATGGGGATGATCCGTGATCACTCGCTCACCTACCAGCAGCTGGAGCAGTCTGGTTTTACGTCTAAGAAGTCTATCATCGACTGCATCCTGGCAATAAGGGTTCTCATAGAGTGTAAACGTGAATATTGGCAGAATTTCTTTGCAGCCTTTGCAATTTTTGTATAGCATTTGACTCGGTTGATCAAGCTGCCCTTTGGCACATCCTGAGACTTCGCAGGATCCCCTCAAAGTTGCTGGATATCATGGCTGGCCAGTATACTGGTACTGTGAGTGCTGTACAGAGTGGAGGCAGAACCTCTGCATTTTTTCCAGTTGATTCTGGTGTTGGTCAGGGTGTGTTCTTGCTCCTACTCTGTTCAATGGTTGCATGGAATGGTCATTGGGCAGGGTTGTGGGGTCAATTGGCTGTTGGGCATCTGTTAATGAAGAGAGATTCACTGATCTTGACTTTGCCGACGATGCTGTCATGTTTGCACGGTCAATGGAGGCTCTGATCGGGGCTCTCAAGAGACTGAGCGAGGAGTCCGAGTGTCTGGGCTTGCGAGTGTTGTGGACAAAAACCAGAATCAACAGGGAAAATCAAGAGGTTCTGCCTCCACCCTGCACACCATTCACTGTACCAGTGTACAGGCTGCCCATGATATCCAGCAATTTTGGGAGGATCCTGCAAAGTTTTGTGATGTTCCACAGGGTAACTCGAGCAACTGAGTCAAACACTTTATGAAAATCGACAAAAGCTGAACAAAAACTCTACCATGTTTGCGCTCCATAAGAACCCTTAGTGCCAGGATGCAGTCAATGGTAGGTGAGCAAGTGATCACGGATCCTATTGAGGATGAACCTAGCAAGGACCTTACCCGGCACCAAGAGCAGTATTATCCACCTGTAGTTGCCGCAGTCCATGCAATCACCCTTTCTTTTCCATATAGGGATGACAAGTCCTGTTTTTCAGTCAGTTGGGATGATGCCTGTCTCCCAAATGAAATCAATGATTGCTTGCAAAGCAAGGACGACAGCCTTACCTCCAGTCTGGAGAAGTTCACCCTGGATACCCTTCAGCCTTCCCTTCCCTCATCTGGTTCATCACTTGTGCAATCTCAGTGAGATTGGGTGGTTCACAGCTAATTGGAGGATCAGTGTTAAACAGCTATCAAATAGCCAGGCCAGCAGTTACAATTGCAGTGTCATTGGTAAGGACCGTTTCCATCAGTCGCCCTGAGTGCGACTCTCCGAGGAACAGATTTGGATGTGCGTAATGCTTCAGTTCCTCTGTAAGCAGGACATGGGTCACTAGACCACAGATGGTGTGTCACTTGGTCACAGATTCCTCTAACAAACGCCTCCTTATCTGCCTTCATAGCCAGTACAACTGTCCTTTTCAGTTCCTGGTACAGACTGGAGTTTCCATCAAGCCGTGCACTGTGACTCCTATTGATGATATCCAGGGTGCCATGTGAGATGAAACACCTCCTTCTGGGAACATGAGCAACACAAACACAGCCCTCAGCAACTTTCAGGGTCTTGTCACGGAAGGTCTCCCACATCACATTAAGATCAGCAGTTGCACCCAAGTCTACAAGTTCCTCACACAATTTGTATGCAGACTTATTAGAAACAGCCTGATCTTGGAGTCTGGTCAGGTCCAGCTTCATTCTCATACTAAGTGGTAGCCTGCTAGACCTGGATCTTCAGAGTAGCAACAACAAATCTGTGGTCAGTATTCACAAACTGGGCAATTTTGTAGACCCTGAAGTTATTGTAGGAGCCTCAGCATCTGCCCACAAGGATGCAATCAATCTCCTTCACCGCACCAACATTATTGGAGTACCAAATCCAACGATGAGGCTCAGGGCGCTGGAACCAGGGTCAATCAATCCGCAGCCCCTAACCTTTTGCAAAGTCAAGAAACATGGAACCATTTTCACCATGGTCGCCAGACCCATGGGGACCAACACAATCTTTATAGCCAGACCTGTCAGTGCCAGTGGTCATAGTGAAGTCACCCAGAGGAGTGTCACCATGGGTACCCATCAACCAACAGGCAAATTTGCGAATAAAATGTCTCTCACCAAGACATCACCCACTGCTGTCAGCACATACACTGAGACAACAGACAAGGCACCCAGAGCGTGACTTAATCTGAGTCTCATAATACACTCGTTGAAAGGAGTGACTTGAGATAATCATCATGCCGGAGAGACAAGACGTTTGATGCGCCTACCCAGATAGGCCACCTCAAACTGGGACCCAAGTGCTGCTGTGCCTCAGCACCACACCAGTTCAAATCCCCAACAAGCCTGACCCCATTGGCTCTCTGATGGTTTTGACTTTTCTGTGGATGAGGCTTCCTAAGGTTTTCCCCATCCCCTTCATAATATGATCAGCCTTACTATGGACAGCTCCTGCAGAGCTAATCCCGTGGAGAGCAAAAAGTAGTCGTTTGCTGGTTCGGAGCTGGGTGAAATTTTTACACTGGCTGAAATGCCAATCCTGCCACCAACCCCAAAGATTTCCCTGCAAGTTGGAGGACTGCTTGCGGGGCCAGATGCAGTTTAATGTCATACCCAGGACAAAAACCATGGCAGTATTAAAACCAGTCTACATTTTAAACATAAATTTTAAAATTGTTAAAGAAAGGTATAATATGACTTTGTGAAATTTATAAAGAAAATCACTAGAATCTCTCAAATTTAATATATATAGTGTGTGAAGTAAGAATGAAGCATGGTGTATTGTGGTGATTGATTCTGTCTTACAACTATAGGAACTGAGATTTGATTCTTGACTTGGTCTTTTTGCCATCCAAAACCCAAAGGCATACAGTATTTATTATATAACTGATTTAAAATTACACTGGTTTGAGTGAATGTGGATTTGTATGCTTGTTGTTGAACCAGCATCTCATCCCGATTGGTTCCTGTGTTACCAAATTAGGCTCCAGTGTTGCAGTGTAAAAATGTCTTCAAAGTGTTGTATAAAATCCATGTGGATGTACAAGTTGGCTTAAAGTAAAAATTTTTAAGAATACTTTAAACGCTAACAAAAACAACCTCACATAAATTACTGTATATTATATGTTACTTTCAATGATAATCTTTTATAATTCACATCCCTGCTCAACCTGCATGCAAGTTTATGTCTTCTGGAAAAGTAACATTCCAGAGGTGTCTCTCTGAATTGTACTTGCTTTTATTTCTCAGTTTTCCTATTTGAAAAGTTATTTGAAAAGCACAGGCCTATCTCCGCAACTTTCTATCTTTTCTACTTTATCTTATTTTCAGTGTATTCTTCACACACTGTCAAAAGGCTTATACAGATCCTTCATTAATAAAGACATTGGGTGAAACTGCTTATTTTAATACATGGTTGTGAAGACCTAGAGTCAGTACCTACAGCACTGGATGTAAGAAAAGGACTTGTGTTCTACAAATATTTCATTTTGAATAGTCCCGCTTCCAAGAGTTTAAGCAAAAGGGAAAAACAAAAAGTAAATGGAAATTCAGAATGTCCTGATTATATTTGTGCTGAAAAAATGTTGCTATAAAGAACTTTGTATATATGTAATTTTTTAAATATTTTAATTAGTGCCCTACTAATATGGATTTTTTAGATTGACAATGAATATTGATATATGAATGGCAAAGATAACAGATTACTGATGCATATTGTATTGATATTCCTGGTTAGTTTAAAGTATTAGGTTTTCCCATGTTGACTTAAATATGAAGATTCACCTTCACTGACAACAAAGTTGATATTATGTCAAGGTTCTTTAAATTATGGTCTGGATATGTCTCCCTCCTTTCATTTGACTGGAACTTTTACTCATATCAACAAAGCAGTTGTGGCTGCTATACATCTTTCCAAATAATTGACATGGATAAGAATGATAAACACATTAGAACACTCTAGATGATAACAGGCCATTCAGCCCAACAAAGCTCGCCAGTCCTATCCACTTATTTCTTCCAAAAAAACATCAAGTCGAGTTTTGAAAGTCCTTAACGTTTTACTGTCAACCACACTACTTGGTAGCTTATTCCAAGTGTCTATCATTCTTTATGTAAAGAAAAACTTCCTAATGTTTGTGCAAAATTTACCCTTAACAAGTTTCCAACTGTGTCCCCATGTTCTTGATGAACTCATTTGAAAATAATAGTCTCGATCCACTGTACTAATTCCCTTCATAATTTTAAACACTTCAATTATGTCACCTCTTAATCTTCTTTTGCTTAAACTGTATAGGCTCAGCTCTTTTAATCTTAGCTCATAATTCAACCCCTGTAGCCCTGGAATCAGCCTAGTCGCTCTTCTCTGGACCTTTTCTAGCACTGCTATGTCCTTTTTGTAGCCTGGAGACCAGAACTGCACACAGTACACAAGATGAGGCCTCACCAGTGCATTATAAAGGTTGAGCATAACCTCCTTGGACTTGTACTCCACACATCGTGCTATATAACCTAACATTCTGTAGGCCTTCTTAATGGCTTCTGAACACTGTTGGGAAGTCGATAGCTTAGAGTCCACTATGACTCCTAAATCCTTCATAAGGTGTACTCTCGATTTTCTAACCACCCATTCTGCATTTAAACCTAACATTTTTACTTCCAATGTGTAATACTTTACATTTACTGACATTAAATTTCCTTGGCTGCAAATCTGCCCAAGCCTGTATGCTATCCAAGTCCTTTTGTAATGATACTAGGGGGCTCCGCCCCCTGCTCGCTTCGCTCGCCAACCCCTGGTGTTGGGAAATTACAAAGAGCGTGATGTATGAATGAGATATAGCATAGTGTGAAGGTGTAGATGACGCAGATAGGAAGCAAGCAATAAAGTGTTTGGCACAGTGTAAAGGTTTATTGGAAAATTTCTTTGTAAACAACATTAGTAGTAAAGCTGGTGTCTTGTCCGTGAATGAGTTTTCCTTGGCATGGAGCATTTATGACCTTAACTTTAACGTCAGATGAACGTCGAACTTGTGAGAAGGCCACATAAAGTTGTCCATGTACAAAAACAGGCTCAGATAGGTAGATGCCAACCTTGTCCATGGTTTGTCCTTGTGATTTGTTGATGGTCATGGCAAAGGCAGGTTTAATGGGGAATTGTTTCCGTTTAAGTGTAAAAGGTAATTCCAGGTCAGAACTTGTAAGGTTAATTCTAGGAATTAGAACAGTATTGTTAGCATGTGATCCTGTAAGAACTGTTGCTTGAATAACATTGTGTGTCATGGTGTAGACGACTAAACGTGTACCATTGCATAAACCCTGTTTAGTGTTAAGGTTTCTTAATAGCATGATTATTGTTCCGTTTTTAAGGCTAAGACTGTGTTGTGGTAATCCGGCTGAGTTAATAGTGTGCAAATATTCTAAGGGGAAATTCAGATGGTCATTGTCGTCATCAGAGTCAACTTTGTCAGAGCTTAGAAAGAGGTGTGACTCTCCAGGAACTAATGAAATGACCTGGTTATTAATGTGATCAACAGTAATATTTTTTGGACATAATATAGTTCGTTGTGTTAAAAGGGGTATTTGGTCTAATGAGACCGCTGTTCCAAATATCTCCGTAAGTAAGTCGTCGCAGATAAAGGGTTGAGGAATTGTAATAATATCTGGGTGAAGTCCATCTGTATTGGTGAGTGTACAATGTCCTAGTTGTAATAACCAATTGTTATATTCGGGATCTGGACATCGCATGTTTTGTACCAAGTGTATCTTTTGAAAGCAATGCCAATTGTCCGCGTAACATTTTTTGTTCCGTGTTTTTCGAAGCGCGTTGTAGGCGCCGACGTGAATTTTTTTTTTTTGATGCGGGTTCGTGTTTGTGGTCCCGTTACTCGAGCCGTCTAGTTTTGTACCCGTGATCGTGAATTGATGACTTGTTTGATCTTTATCGTTAGGAATATGGATAAGTAATAAGGAGGATCGAACTCACTGTTAATATGCGGACTGTTCGTTTCTTCGTATTATCACCAATCAGGTCTCGCGCCTGTATATGTATTGTAGTTTGGTCTCTTGTTCTTTATGTATGACGTCGTCGCGTATTTTAAGGTGGACTGAACAATAGCTGAGCGCATGGCATGTGGAGCAATAGCTAAGCACTGTCTAAAATCTACTCTTAATAAAAGTACCTTTCCTCCAAAGGGAATATTATTATTCATCAACGCAATGCCAATTGTCCGCGTATTTTAAGGTGGACTGAACAATAGCTGAGCGCATTGCAAGTGGAGCAATAGTTAAGCACTGTCTAAAATCTCCTCCTAATAAAAGTACCTTTCCTGCAATGGGAATATTATTATTCATCAACGTTTGTAGAAGTTTATCAATGGTGTTGAGTAAGTGAGTGGATGCCATTGTACATTCATCTATAATTAATAGTATGGCAAGACGGATGTCACGTGCATTGTTACTGTTCATTTTTATAGTGGATACCGATGTTTCTGTGATTAGGACCGGTATTTTGAATAAGGAGTGACATGTGTTTTTGGAGCCGAGACATTTTTTCTTCCGCGGTTTCAGAAGCGCGTTGTAGGTGCAGACGTGATTTGTGCATATTTGCGTTCTTGATTTGTTTCAGGGTGCACTGTTCCAATGCGATGTAATATTTGTCAATATATGCGAAAGCAGTATGGGCCATTGCCTTTTGGTGACCTGATATTTACTCCGGTATAAATGCAAAATCAAATGAACTATTGTAGGATGTAATGCAGTTCATAAAGTTTTTACTTTCAGGTACTTCGTTAGTTAGAAGCTTGTGTAGATATGCACGATATGAATGTAAAGGAGGCAGTGTAATTTGACCCTTTTGACAACAACGTGTAAATTCATTACTTGTATTGCCATTTGTTTCTTCAGGGAAGTTAAGTGAATGACAATGATTGCATTTGACATTCATTAATCCCAATGAATTTTCATGAATAGTGGACTTATTATTGAACGCGTTGTCAGCTAACTGGCGCAATTGTTTAGCAGGTGTCTGTCGTTGATGTCCTTGACGTGTATCTTTTGCTTGTGCCGTTTGAGAGGCGCGTCGTTGTATGTGCAGGATTTGGGACGTGCTATTCTGGAGCTGTAATCGATTTGCCTGTGGTGTGTGAGAAGCCCGTTGCAGTTTACGGCGTTCATTGTTTGTATTGAGCCTTGCCCGTTTTTGTATGTTTGTTAGTGTGGTCGTGGGTCTGAATCGTCCCATTTCGTGTCCAATGGGCTTTGTGTGGCGCTCGCGGCTTCTTTTTTTTTTGTGTGCTGGGGGCTTGTTGCCTGAGTTTTTATTTGTGTTAGTGGAGGACGTGTTTGTGTGTCGTGGGGCTGAATCGTCCTTTTTGTGTGCGAACCGTTTCGTGTGCTATGTGGCGCCTGCGTGTGACTCCTTTGTTTTTGGTGTTCTAGGGGCGCGTGGCCTCATTTCTTATTTCAGTTACTGGAGGGGGGTTTTGGGTATCGTGGGTCTCAATCCTCTTCTTTGTGTGTGTCCCGTTTCATGTGCAATGGCTTCGTGCGTTTACGTTGCATTCCATCCGGCCGGTTTCCGTTGCTTGCGGGGGGTTGGGGGGGTGTTCGTGGGGCACCTGCGCAGTACGTCTTTTGCGTCCACGGCCCATGGCCGGATGTCCCTGCGTCCATCCGGTTTACCATTCTCAGTTAGTAATATGGATAACGGATTCCAAATTATCTGCTAATCAACCTATCTTGGTATCATCTGCAAACTTAACCAGCTTGTTACTTATATTCCTATCTAAATAGGAATAGGCGGAGTGGTGGCTCTGAGGCTAGGGATCTGCACTGGCAATCGGAAGGTTGCCGGTTCGAATCCCGTAAATGCCAAAAAGGGACTCTGCTCTGTTGGGCCCTTAAGCAAGGCCCTTAACCTGCAATTGCTGAGTGCTTTGAGTAGTGAGAAAAGCGCTATAGAAATGCAAAGAATTATTATTATTATTAAATCATTTATATATATATTAAAAATAGCAGCGGCCCTAGCACTGACCCTTGTGGAACACCACTCTTAACATCAGCCAATTCTGAATTCTAAACATAGTAAAGCAAATGTGGCCATCACAAGTCTCTGTAGAAACAAAAAAAAAAAAATAAAGTTTAAGCACTACGTAACAATGTAAAAGCATATCCTTTGCTATACATCATTTCCTGGGTCTCATTATCATATTGTCATCTGCTTCCTCCGCATCAGAATTAGAAAAGTACTCATTCTACAAAAGATTCCATTTCAAAGTGTTTATTCAGCAGATCCGTTTCCTTCCAGTTGTAAAATAAGCTACAAAAGAGATCATAAAGAGTTGGGGACACTAATGGTGAACCCTTATAATTGATGGCAAAAAACTACAAAAAGTAGTATGCAATTCAAGTGCAATGTCTTTTTTGATAGGTGTCTTCTATTGACTACCTCCAGATGGCAGTTATTGAGGGTGAGCACGTGGAGTGGGTGGGTCCAGGAGGTTGGAAAATTTAAGTGATGCCAGGGGTCTTTCCACTGTCAATCTTCCAATCTGCAGATGGAGGAGAGATAGTTAGATACATTGCCAATCTGTGTTTCAGTGTAAAATTACTATCAGATGAGCCTTAAAGTTGCCCTCCAAGCACATGTGTATGACACAGTACACAATAAACTTTAACAATGTAGGTAAGCCTCTCGTTATCACCAGCAGAGTTGTGGCAGTTTACCCCTAAGCATAGAGTATATGTGTATGCATCCATACCCAAAGCCCACAAACAACCATTTGCCATCCCATGCAGTGCCATCTGACAATCTGCTGAAATGCATGCTCCTCAGTTGATTTCTGATGCAAGTGCTACACACGTCCCTTTCATTACGTTGTGCTACTTAGTATTGTTTCAGTAATCATGTCAGAGAAGAGAAAAATTAATTCCAAATGCAGGATGTTCAACCAACAGTGGACCTACGATTACTTTTTGTGTGCATAGCAAGGAGAGAGCTGTTTGTCATATATGCCAGGAGTCTATGGCTGAGTTAACAGAATATGATTAGCGTCGACACTGTGAATCTCAAAATAAAGACAAATGCAGTTGTTTCGTAGAGGAATTGAAATCAAACAAAATTTCAAAATGACATTTAAGCAAAATGCTTTTTATAAAGCAGAAATGGCAAAACTTTTCGTCGGTTCAAGCCAAGTTAAACATCTAGCAGCATTAAGCCATTTCAGAGGGAAAATTTGTCAAAGAATGCCACATTACAGTTGCCAAGGAGATGTGCCCAGAGAAGCCAGAATTATTTAGTTCTCTGCATCTTTCAGGAAGAACAAATACACGGAGGATTGAAGAAATGGGGAACAGTTTGCAACTGCATTTACAAAATCAATTAAAAACTGCTTTGGCTGTTTTTTGCTGGCACTTCACGAAAGCTGAAAGATATTTGTGACACAGAAACAACTTACAATTGTCAATAATGAGTTTGAGGTCCCAGAGGAGCTTGCTATACTACAGAGCATCAAGAGAACGATATTGGGAGAGGACGAATCACCAGCTATGAAGCTGTTTGCCAAACTATGAATGATTTGAGAATTTACTGGATTGAGCTAACTAACCAGTGCAATAATCAATAGAGCTCTAAGCATGGTGGGTTCTGTGAAAGGAGTGGTTGCATGCATCAACAGAAAGATGGATGAACATAAACACTCCCAACTGATTGCCATACATTACTGTATTCACCAGCAAGCACTGTGTGCAAGTCATTCAAGCAGGACAATGTAATGAAAGTTGTGGTGTCCTGTGTTAACTTTATCAGACTGAACACACTTAAAAACAAACACTTCAATGAATTTTTGTGTAAGCTAAGTGGGGCATATGCAGATGTTTTGTACCACACTGACATCTGCTGGCTGAGTAGGGGGCAAGTTTTGAAAAGATTTTACGATTTGCTTTCTGAAATCAAGAATTTACTTTTCTCGCTAAACAAAGTACCAATGCTTACTGATTCGAAGTGGAAGTGGCACCTTTCTTTCCTAGTGGACGTAACAGAGCTACTCACTGGACTCGGTGTGCATTCACACATGAAAGCTTTTGAAGTAAAACTGGGCCTCCTAATTAAACAAGTGAACAAGGAAAACTTTTGTCATCTCTCTACTACTCAGAAGCTATCAGCAGAAAACCCAGCACTTGCATTCCTATGCAAAAAGTATGTGGAGGCACTGAAAATGTTGCAGACTAAGTATCAAATGAGATTTCAAGAGTCCAACCAAAATACATACAGCTTTTTCAGAACTCAACATTGAAGCTGTCAACCCAATTTTCACCTCCAAAAATGTGATGTTCTTAAAGATGCATTCATATCAAGACCCATAACTGATTTTTATGTCCGAAGGTTTGCTTATTTATCTGCAAATAAACAACACAAGGTTAACAATAATAACTTTTATCCATCCATCCATCCATTTTCCAACCCGCTGAATCCGAACACAGGGTCACGGGGGTCTGCTGGAGCCAATCCCAGCCAACACAGGGCACAAGGCAGGGAACCAATCCTGGGCAGGGTGCCAACCCACCGCAGGACACACACAAACACACCCACACACCAAGCATACACTAGGGCCAATTTAGAATCGCCAATCCACCTAACCTGCATGTCTTTGGACTGTGGGAGGAAACCGGAGCGCCCGGAGGAAACCCACGCAGACACGGGGAGAACATGCAAACTCCACGCAGGGCGGACCCGGGAAGCGAACCCGGGTCCCCAGATCTCCCAACTGCGAGGCAGCAGCGCTACCCACTGCGCCACCGTGCCGCCCCTAATAACTTTTATAATATTGGAAAATTTTACTGACATTTAAAAATGGTACTTATCCAATAGAAAAAGCTGTTTGGGAGCCAACAAATCTGTCTTTTTCGCATTAGTTGAACCAAATGACTTGGTTCCCTGAAAAATATTGAAATGGCCTTTGATAGTTTAAGCTTTCATTTACACATATGCAGTTGTCTCCTGGTATAAACTTAACTGATTACACCATGGGAAATCATATAATGGGTTTAGTAGCTTTTATAATAGTTTATACAGGGCCATCAATGAACACATAATACATTTAAAAGTAAACATATCTATTTGTAAGGATGTGTAACATGAAGATTTCTTTGATGCACATGAAGAAGCCCATTTGTTTGACAAGTCCAAATAAATTCACATCCAGCAAAACAGTTTGGGAAAGCTTTTTATTTTCTTATTTGCATAAAAAGCGATCTGGCTTCAGAGTCAGAGTAACATGTGCAGACTCTTTTGAGAACAAAGGATTTCAGTTACAGGCACTGCCTATTCTCAGGCAGGCAGTGTGGCATAGCGATTAAAGCTTTGGACTTCAGACCCTGAGGATGTACGTTCACAACCTGCTACTGACACTGTGTGACCATGAGCAAGTCACTGACTGTGAACCAATAGGAAAAATAGAAAGAAATGTAACAAATTGTATCTCAAATGTTATAAGTCACCATGGATAAAGGCATCAGGCAAACAACTAAGTAAATAAAAGTTCCTTTTTGGAGAATGAACTGCCAGTCTGACAACATGTTAATAAGCTGTCAACAAACACAGGTTGGTATGCATTTATTGACTCCCAAATTGTCTAATTAAACTATTGTTTCAATTTATCGAGACAAATGTTTATGCTTTGGAAAGCCAAACCTCTGCTCTTATGAGAAATGACAGCCTGGGCATTTCAAAAAACATACTGAATAACAACTTTTAAGTCACTTTGATAACAAAACAGATGTCCGAATAGGGGTGAATGGTTATTTGCAAATACTTGTAGTGCAAGTGCTCTATCAAGAAATCGCTGAGACATATAGAGACAAATGCATAACCATTTGAAAGGAAAGCTTCTACAATTCTTTTTACCTCTGTAAGCACCTGACCTTTTAAAATAAACACAGTCTTAGTTACTGAGTGAAAAGCTTATGCACACTTGGAGTAGGCTGTGCAGTGGCTGTTTTGGCAGGGGTGAAGAAAAAGGGAAATAGAAAAACATGGAATACAGCATTTTAACAAGTAAAATTGTAAACTTTAAATATAATAATAAGTAAATTAATGTAAGTAAATAAATGGGTTTATGCATTCTCTGTAAAAATGCACAAAGGATAACTTAATAATTATTTAGTCCTGGGAATGATAAATGCTAGCAAAGTTTAGTGTTTTGAGAAACATCGAATTGTTTAACAGGTACTTTGTTATCACTTAGTTTGTTACATACTTTATAAACTGAGGCCTTTAATACTGGAAAAATAACATAATAAACATATTTTGCTTGGAAAAGATTTAGCATCATAACATTGGTGCAGGTTCAACTGATACATACTGTATTTAGTGGCTAAATATCAGCCCCAATACATTGCCGTACAATATTATCGGCTGGGCATTAATTTTAATACAGAAGCTGTTTACTGTATAGTAAATGATATTTTCCCCCAGTAATAATTCAAAACATCATTATTTTTAGAGAATGATTCCCTCAAAATACTCTTACTAGCATTATTCTGAAATAATGAAACTGCAAATTACTACATTACTAATGGAACTTGCTTCTGTGAGATGTTTGAAAAATTGATAAAATTTTTAACAGAACCAGAAATGTGTGAATGAATGAATTCTTTCTTTGAATGCAACTATGCACCAGTCTATACACGTGACCTCGGTATTGCATTCACAAAGGACAAGGAATAGATAGATAGATAGATAGATAGATAGATAGATAGATAGATAGATAGATAGATAGATAGATAGATAGATAGATAGATAGATAGATAGATAGATAGATAGATAGATAGATAGATACTTTATTAATCCCAATGGGAAATTCACATTCTTCAGCAGCAGCATACTGATACAATAAATAATATTAAATTAAAGAATGATAATAATGCAGGTGAAAAACAGACAATAACTTTGTATAATGTTAAATGTTAACGTTTACCCCCCGGGTGGAATTGAAGAGTCGCATAATTTGGTGGAGGAACGATCTCCTCAATCTGTCAGTGGAGCAGGACAGTGACAGCAGTCTGTCGCTGAAGCTGCTCTTCTGTCTGGAGATGATACTATTTAGTGGATGCAGTGGATTCTCCATAATTGATAGGAGCCTGCTGAGCGCCCTTCGCTCTGCCACAGATGTTAAACTGTCCAGCTCCATGCCAACAATAGAGCCTGCCTTCCTCACCAGTTTGTCCAGGCGTGAGGCGTCCCTCTTCTTAATGCTGCCTCCCCAGCACACCACCGTGTAGAAGAGGGCGCTCGCCACAACTGTATGATAGAACATCTGCAGCATCTTATTGCAGATGTTGAAGGACGCCAGCCTTCTAAGGAAGTATAGCCGGCTCTGTCCTTTCTTGCACAGCGCATCAGTATTGGCAGTCCAGTCTAATTTATCATCCTGCTGCACTCCCAGATATTTATAGGTCTGCACCATCTGCACACAGTCACTTTTGATGATCACGGGGTCTATGAAGGGTCTGGGCCTCCTAAAATCCACCACCAGCTCCTTGGTTTTGCTGGTGTTCAGGTGTAGGTGGTTTGAGTCGCACCATTTAACAAAGTCATTGATTAGGTCCCTATACTCCTCCTCCAGCCCATTCCTGATGCAGCCCACGATAGCAGTGTCATCAGCGAACTTTTGCACATGGCAGGACTCCGAGTTGTATTGGAAGTCCGATGTATATAGGCTGAACAGGACCGGAGAAAGTACAGTCCCTTGTGGCGCTCCTGTGTTGCTGACCACAATGTCAGATGTGCAGTTCCCAAGACGCACATACTGAGGTCTGTCTTTAAGATAGTCCACGATCCATGCCACTAGGTATGAATCTAATCCCATCTCTGTCAGCTTGTCCCTAAGGAGCAGAGGTTGGATTGTGTTGAAGACGCTAGAGAAGTCTAGAAACATAATTCTTACAGCACCACTGCCTCTGTCCAAGTGAGAGAGGGATCGGTGTAGCATATAGATGATGGCATCCTCCGCTTCCACCTTCTCCTGATATGCAAACTGCAGAGGGTCAAGGGCGTGTTGAACCTGTGGCCTAAGGTGGTGAAGCAGCAGCCTCTCCATGGTCTTCATCATATGTGATGTCAGAGCAACAGGCCGAAAGTCATTCAGCTCACTGGGACGTGATACCTTTGGGACTGGGGTGATACAAGATGTTTTCCAAAGCCTTGAGACTCTCCCCTGTTCCAGGCTCAGGTTGAAGATGCGCTGTAGAGGACCCCCCAGCTCCGATGCACAGACCTTCAGCAGTCATGGCGATACTCCATCTGGACCCGCTGCTTTGCTGGCACGAAGTCTCCTCAGCTCTCTGCTCACTTGTGCTGTTGTAATTATGGGTGGGGATGTCTTTCCTATGCTGGTATCAGCAGAAGGATGTGTGGAGGGTGCAATACTCCGAGGTGAGAGTGAGAGTGGGTTAGGGTGGTCAAACCTGTTAAAGAAGTTGTTCATTTGGTTTGCTCTCTTCACGTTTCTCTCGATGGTGGTACCCCGCTTCGAGCTGCAGCCAGTGATGATCTTCATCCCATCCCACACTTCCTTCATGCTGTTATTCTGCAACTTCTGCTCCAGCTTTCTCCTGTACTGCTCCTTCGCCGCCCTGAGCTGGACTCGGAGTTCCTTCTGCATGCGCTTGAGCTCATGCTGATCACCGTGTTTAAAAACCCTTTTCTTCTGGTTCAAAAGGCCCTTGATATCACTTGTAATCCATGGCTTGTTGTTAGCATAGCAGCGTACAGTTCTTACTGGAACTACAATGTCCATACAGAAGTTGATGTAGTCAGTAGTGCAGTCAACAACCTCCTCAATGTTCTCACTATGAAATCCCTGCAGGATATCCCAGTCTGTAGTTCCAAAACATTCTCTCAGAGTATTCTCAGCCTCCGGGGTCCACTTCCTGAATGATCGTGTGGTTACAGGTAGGACTCTCACTTTTGGTTTATAGTGAGACTGAAGCAGAACCAGGTTATGATCTGCTTTCCCAAGCGCAGGCAGCGGGGTGGCAATGGACAAGCAATGAGGTTATGTTCCTTTAGCAAGCCGTACACAAAGTTGTATGCTGTATTTTCTGTATGTGTGTTTGTAATTTTGTTTTTTTTTTGTTTTTTTTAATAATATTTACAATATACAGTAATCCCTCGCTATATCGCGCTTCGCCTTTCGCGGCTTCACTCCATCGCGGATTTTATATGTAAGCATATTTAAATATATATCGCGGATTTTTCGCTGCTTCGCGGGTTTCTGCGGACAATGGGTCTTTTAATTTCTGGTACATGCTTCCTCAGTTGGTTTGCCCAGTTGATTTCATACAAGGGACGCTATTGGCAAATGGCTGAGAAGCTACCCAGCTTACTTTCTCTCGCTCTCTCTTGCGCTGACGTAGGGGGGTGTGAGCAGGGGGGCTGTTCGCATACCTAGACGATACGGACGCTCGTCTAAAAATGCTGAAAGATTATCTTCACGTTACTATCTTTTGTGCAGCTGCAGCTGCTTCCTGAAACGACATGCTGAACGGTGCTTCGCATACTTAAAAGCACGAAGGGCACGTATTGATTTTTTTATCTGTCTCTCTCTATCTCTCTCTCTCTCTCTCTCTCTCTCTCTCTCTCTCTCTCTCTCTCTCTCTCTCTCTCTCTCTCTGCTCCTGACGGAGGGGGTGTGAGCTGCCGCCTTCAACAGCTTTGTGCCGTGGTGCTTCGTATACTTAAAAGCCAAACAGCACTATTGATTTGTTTGCTCCTTTGAAGAGGAAGATATGTTTGCATTCTTTTAATTGTGAGACTGAACTGTCATCTCTGTCTTGTCATGGAGCACAGTTTAAACTTTTGAAAAAGAGACAAATGTTTGTTTGCAGTGTTTGAATAACGTTCCTGTCTCTCTACAACCTCCTGTGTTTCTGCGCAAATCTGTGACCCAAGCATGACAATATAAAAATAACCATATAAACATATGGTTTATACTTCGCGGATTTTCTTATTTCGCGGGTGGCTCTGGAACGCAACCCCCGCGATGGAGGAGGGATTACTGTAGTCTGTTTTGGCATGCATAGTATTATGTTGCAGCAGCATACATATGGCAAAAGGGTTAGGCCTGGAGAAAGACTCACAAACTACAGGCCAGAATAGGGGGCTTAAGGCCTGAATATACCTCAAAATGGATATAAACATTTAAATCACTCTATTATTAAAAAAAAAAAAATCTTGCGCGCGACACGGTCAAGTCATGACATACATCCATTACAAGCATGTTCCCGTGAGACAGTGACCTAGGCAAGGAAAGTCATAATCAGCCCGGAACAAACTGAAAACCTTGCAGGTCCAAATGGGGTCAGAAATAAAAGACAAAGAGTAAAAGACAAAGTAGAACTTCATAAAGACATTCAAAAACATTGGTACCATACACATGCAGAGCAGGTTAGTATGACAACAGTGGAATTCGAAAGCCTCACAAAAAATATCGATAGTTCAGACAAATTCAAAATAGGCAAAGCAGTAATATTACCATCATCATATCAAGGTAGTCCAAGAGCATTGCAACAGTTATATCATGATGCAATGGCAATATCCAGAACTATCAGTCAGCCAGATTTATTTCTTACAATGACGTGCAATCCACAGCTTCTTGAGAACAATGCCACCTGCTGCATCGGCTCTGGATATTCCCACTTTCATAAGTAGATTGTTTTAGCAGAAAGTCTTATTTTTATTGAAACGATATTCATTCATGGTCTGTTATATGTTGCATTATCAAAAGTGAATATAA
This sequence comes from Erpetoichthys calabaricus, assembly GCF_900747795.2. Classification (NCBI taxonomy): domain Eukaryota; kingdom Metazoa; phylum Chordata; class Cladistia; order Polypteriformes; family Polypteridae; genus Erpetoichthys; species Erpetoichthys calabaricus. The sequence continues at coordinate 197,863,206 of NC_041397.2, forward strand.
TGATTATGTAGCAATTCCCATGAAAAAAAAACACTTTAAATTGTATTTCCACAGGACCAAACCTGGGGGTTGGCGAGTGAAGCGAGCAGGGGGTGGAGCTCCCTAGTTAAGGAAAAATGAGCAAAGAGTCACAGAAACACAAAGTGTATCTCTCCAGAGGGAGAAACTGTAAAAACTATGGCTGGTGATAGAGACAAGTCCATAAGAATCTTTATAAAATTGAAGATTTATTAACTAAAATAAATAAAGAACAAAAACTCAAAAAAACAGAATGAAGCAAAAAGAAGTTGCCTGAAAGACAATCTTCAGCAAGCAAAGTATCAGAAGCAAAGTCTACTAACCAAAATCTTTAAACAGAGCGAAAAATAATCAAATTCAGAACAATCCAACAATTACTGCAATTCACAGTACTTGCAAGAAAGACCAAGCCACATTTGCCAGAGCGCATGCAATGTACCAAAAGTGACCACAGTTCCTATAAGCCTTTATAGGGCTGGGAGAAGTCGCTCAATGGAGAGTGACAGGTGGCCCTGCCTCTTAAGGAATCATCTACAAAAAACAAGGGATATAACAGAGCAATACACACAATGACAAAATCAAATACAAAGAATTATGCAAATGATAAAAATAACATTAACCCAACCAAATGAATGAAAAATGAACAAAGAAGACACAAGATGAAAATCTGAACCTCGTCAAGGGAGGGAAACCTCTGGTTGAAATACAACACTTAAGGGATTGGGGGATTTGGGAAAGCTCCTTGCTTTAGATTTTTGAGAATTTGGTTGGAATTGACTTATCTACTCACTAATTTAATGAGTATATTCCTTGGAAGTGAAATGAGATACTTCTCCTTAGTGCTGCATACCACATTGGGTCTGCTTTCCTGTTGTTTTTTTCTCTAATGATTTATGCACAGTACACAGCAGGGCTGTTGAGCATGACGTCTAATTTAAAATACTCCAGCACATCCCATTAAATTGTTTATACTTGTGTTACACACTAGATAGATTGAAAAAGCAAGCTTTTAAAAGTGTTTATTCATATTGAGAGCTGCTAAACTAAAACAGAGATTTGATAATTTGGATATGACCTGAATTGAATTTAGAGAAGTTGAAAGAGGCTTGCCTCATATTTACATTCTTTTGGTAAAATGTGTAATTTATTGTTTAATAGTTTAATGACTTGTGATGTAGTTGTGGTGTATGCATCACCATACAGATTGTGCAGAACTGATACCCAAAAATTCTCTTTTTTATTTATGTTTACAGCAATTATAATTACACAGATAATCAGTTCTTCTTGCTTTAATATTGGAGAGGGAGAACCTCACCGGTATTTGCAAAAATTTTATAGTGTTATATTTTATTTTTTGGTAAGTAAATGAGCTTATCGAAAGAATGCAGTTAATAATTGTAAAGAAGGTGCTATCAGTGGAGCCGTGTTGTGTCCAGTTCCCAGTTATGAATTCTTTTGTGTTTTTCTTGTACTTGATGATCAGAAGTTCATATTTATGCATATCTCGATACTGCTTAGAATCGACCACCTGACACAACTGAATTTGAGAAACTAAGCCATTGTCTTTTAATAGTTTGAAACCTTCAAGATTTTGCTTTCCAAATAACCAGGTATGACTCTTCTTGGAGAATCTAATAGTCAGCCTAAGCTACTGCTGCTTGAGTATTTTAATGGTTTAAGGCAGGGGTCCATGAATAGGTTACAGGGGGTCCATGAGGGTTAGATAAAAATTAACATTTATATTCACTATACAGCCCTGTTGGTTTAGAGTAGTTGCAGTAGTAGTAGTAGCAGCAGCAGTAATGGTAGTAGTATTAATGGTAGTAGAAAATGTAGTAGTATATTTTAATTTGAACAAGAGGATTGTATTTCATAATTATATTGAGTGGCCATTACTTTTTGCATAATAATACTCTGTGTATGTTCTATATGAGACAATTAAATCTCAACAAATAAAGTACATTATATTCATTGCATGCAAAGTTGTGTTTATGTGAATATTTCTGGGGAAGGGGGTCCATGGCTATCATCAGATTCTTAAATGGGCCCGTGACTCAAAAAAGGTTAAGAATCACTGGTTTAGAGAGTAAACATAACATATCTAATTACAATTCCAAGTAAATTTGCAACAGTGCTTTAGAGGCTGTTGTCGTTTTACATTTGGTCATATGGCTTACACAGCAGATTCAGCAACTAAATATAAAGAAATAAGGGTATCCTTTGTGATTGATTCATTGTAGAGTAATTGTGTCCTAACGTCTAACTTATTACAGCCTGTAACATGAACACAGAATGTGTATTCAGGAAAGTGTCTACACATTTTACAGAAGAACTTACTTTCTGTGTTCAAATCAGTTTTCATTTTGCAGACTATCATAAGTGAAAATTGTGATACCACCCCAGCCCTCAAGCATTTTATCAAAATATATTGTATTTGCCCTGCAACTTGCTTGCCCTGTGTGTTTCCTGTCCAGGTATTGTTCCTGCCTTGTGCTTTATGATTGCTATGATAGGCTCCTCTGCCTATCACAGTTAGGAAGTGGGTTAGGAATACATGGTTGAATAGGCAGAGTTTCATTCTCTCAAACCCATCAGTTCCGGGGTCCACATCTAAGGGTTCGTTTATACTTCACGCTCAAAAAGCGTACACGCACGCATCATGGCTGCCACGCGTTCCCAGTGTTCATTTGACGCGTCCTCTGAGCAGGTCCTCAGAAATTAGCACGACGCGTGCACGAGTTGCAGTACCAGCAAAAAGTCGGGGAGCGCAGTGTGATAAAAGTTGGAATGTGACGTCAGAGTCTCTGTTTACTATCTACATGTGACAGAAAGTTGCTTTGAGAATCCTACGGGATCGATGTGTGCGCTTCGATGTGTGATGAATAGCTCGATGTGGTGAAGCAAAATGCAGACATACAGTGGTGCTTTTATATTCAAGTGTCGCATATTCCCGATTGTAATGACACAATACATTTTAAAAGTCTCACATATCATCTTTTGTGCCGTTTTTCTTTTTTTTTTTTGCAACTTCACAACAGCAACATAATGTACAGTACTGTATTTGAGCCACAGAGAAAAATTTAAGCACATGGTGCAAATGTGTATTTTGTGATTAAAGTGGAAATTTCAGCTTTAATCTCGAAATGTCCACTTTAACCTCGTAGTTTATTTTATCATTAAAGCTGATCGTCATAAACATCATCCCAGTTTTTAATCGCTACAAGCTTCTTGGACCTGACAGCAGCGGCACGCAGCAATAGATCACCACACAGAACACATAAAATGTATGATATTCCAACTCTCTGCAGATTTAGAATCCTTAGATTTATATTTGATAGTACTTTCGTGATGAAATGCATTAAAGTATGCATGTTACATTTTACAGATTAATCATTAATTTCGTTTAAATAATGAAAACTTTTAATAATTACACACATGGGGGTGACACGGTGGCGCAGCAGTAGCACTGCTGTCTCGCAGGGAGTCATGTCGCTGGTATTCCCTGCCTGGAGTTTACATGTTTTCCTGCTGGGTTTCCACAGTGTGCTCCGGTTTCCTTCCAAAGATATGCAGATTTGGGGATTTGGTGCCGCTAAAATGACTCCAGTGTATGTGTGTGCTTGTATTCACCTTGCGATGAGCTGAGGCTTCATCCAGGGATTGTTTCTGCCTCGTGCCCAATGCTTGCTGGAATGGACACATCCCGGGATTAATGGATTTAATGATTAAACATCCTTTTCAGAGATAATGCAGTAAGGTGTCATCGGAATTTAACGACTGTTCCAGGCAATTCACATCACAGCAAAGCCAAACCTGTTCTCACCGTGATAATATCTCGCACTGCTACCTGCTGGATTCCTCCAGATTTACGTAACGTGCACGTGCAAGTATAAACAGTAAAATGCTTGCATAGCAGGAGCGTCGTGTCGCGTGAAGTATAAACCCAGCCTAAGCCTGTGATATTTCAGAAAGTTGGTGAAAACGAATGAATATCCAGCTGCTTATGCTCCGGACAGACGTTAAGGCTTCCTTCTTTCAATGTAAGTTTTTTCTTTATTGCTCTTTCCATGCAGATAATGTTAGGGGACTAGTTGGTGGTTTTAATTTTTCTGATTGTATTTATTATGAGCTTACATGATTCATTCAACAGAGATGGCAACATCTAATAAAATAACTGCATGCAAAAGTATCAATTTTCCTACTACTCTATTAAATGAATCTGTATGGGCATCATAAAAATATTGCTATTTCTGTAGAACAGACCTAATGTTCAACCTCTGGTATGGAAGATTTTATAGAAAACTATGGAAGTTAATGTTCATCTACTTAAACATCAAAGGAATGTGAACACTGTCTGGCACACTTTGGCAAAGTGTTCTAGAATAGGTTAAGAAAATCAAAAACGGAACTATCAGTTTTCTTATAATTGTTATTATACTATGTACATTGAAGTGTGCTTGTAATTTGATGATTAATGAACATGGAGAATATTATGTAAAAATATCACACAGTACAATCACCTGCTTACCTGAAGTAAAAACTTTTTATGCATGCTTCCTTTGCATGTTATTTTCCAAAATACGTGTGATTCTTTTTCTTTCTGATGATGATGTGAAAACTCTGTCCGTTAATATATCGTTTTAATCAAATTAAAGTGAGATATTCTCTGAGGCCATCTCATTGTATTTTGAAGTCAACAAAGTAATTTGTCATCTTCAGTTGTACTGCGAATGCTGTATAAGAGACATAAAATGGGAAGCTGAGTACAGCAAGCAAGGTGAAGGAAAAGTATGTGCATAATTATGGATGCAACAGCAACACAAATTAGATTTTCCAGAAATATAAAGTGGTGACCAGTCATATTTTACATTTATAAAGTCTTTATGACAAAATGTGATTTTGATTTTAAACTTGCCCAAAACACCTTTGGGTGTTGTAAGGGAATATAAAATGAACATATTGGATATTGTTGTTATTGTTGTCTGAAATAATTGCTGACTAAATATCCACCTCTGTTTTTTGATCACCTAGAGTTTTGAGAGATTTTATATGGGCTGCTAAAATTTGTAATAGCCAATTACATTGATTAGTATTGAAATTTAAGAAATTGCATTCAAAAAGTATGCTGTTTTAAAAAAGAAACGTTACTGTCTATTAAGCATACCTGCTTACTATATATAGTAAATAATATCAAAGATAGTAACTGATGGTGACAGCACTTTCAGCTACATTGTTTGTATGAAAATGTAATATATATATAAATGTTATTGTTGTTTACAGATGGATTTTCCAGGGTATGTTAAAAGTGTTATTTTTTTTGTTTAAACACACTTTTATAGAAGTACTTACATTACATAAAAAGTAAACCTCCTTAGCAACTTTAGTACTGATGGATCAGTTTACACCACAAGAATATATAATAGGTGGTATTGCAGGTACCTGCAGTACAGTAGTTTGAAACTGATTATCTCACTAAGACAAGTCCTTTACTTGTTTTAAGACCTGATTAGTCGAATGTCTTTGTCCTTAGTGCTTCCAAAGCACAAGAGGCTTAAAGAAAAGAAGTGGAAGTACCCTTTGTGACATTTCTGGTTTTATAATAGAAGCTGTAAACTTTCATGTCAGTCTCATACTACGATGCCTTCTAATACCTTGTACATGCTCTGATGTGGAAATGATTTGCCCCAAGGTCATAAGGTCCAAGGCTGTGTTTTGGAAAATAGTTTCCCAGCTATCAAAGCCACAAGGTTACACTCTTAATTCCAGAGCCCATGTGTAATTGTTTAGGCAGTGCTATTTAAGAACTCATTTGGTATTTTAAACTTTCTCATCCTGAAATATTTCCATAAAATACTGTTGAAGTTTAATTTTAGGAGGAATTTTTCCTTATACTTTTAAACAGTTTAAAACTGTATGTTTTATATGTATGTTCACTACATATTATTAATTCATATTTTTCATTTTAGTTTTGAATGTTTGTGCATTGAATTTTAACATTTACCATAATAAATTTGCGTAGAAATAAACTTCACTATTTGAAAAAATATATATAGGGAGTTTTATATTTTTAATTTGTCATTGTGTTATTTTTTATTTGTCATTATCTGAAGAGTGAGGCAAGTCTAAAGTTGTTTGTAGTTCAGATGTATTTGCTTATATTTCTATAACTTGAAGAGTGCATAACGTATGATGTTATCACTCTGTAATTGTTGCAGACACTTTTCTTTACCTTCCAGAGCAATGCAGTTCCTTTTTAAATATTTAATGCTTCAAAAAATGTAGTCAATTTGCAAAGTCTTTGTAATGTAAACCATAAAGTTGACAGTTCATTCCCCTTCACTGACTCATTGTGTGACCCTGAGCATGTCCTTTACCCTGCCAATGTTTCAGTGGTAGAAATATGCGAACAATTGTACTGTGCTTTTGTAACGTGCAAGTTTTCTTTTGATAGAAGCATTGGCATTTTAAACAAAGATAACTGCATTTAAACAAATACATTCACAAACTGGTTTAAATGCAAAATTAATTGACATGAGTGGGTAAGTGAATGAGTAAATGAACTAATGTATCTCCTTGTGGAAGATCCTATATGATTGGGACAGACTGAAAATGTGACCAATGACCCCCTAGTTTAGAATATATATTTATATGTTAAATTCCAGTAAAAGAAAGTAGCTACCACCAGATATTCAGGTTTGTTTAACCTCAAGACCTTTAAGCTAAGCATCATTATAGAATATAGAACCATAGCTTTTAAGCTTTGTTTTTGTAAACATGACATATATTAGGAGACTCATTGTCTATTTTATGTTGTGTTTCCCATATCACAGTGGCGTCCATTATCTGACATGAATGCGTCTATTTACAGTTAAGTGAGCTCACACTGCAGCTAAAGCGTCTCTCTGTAAGCCTTTCACTAAGGGATGTAGACCACACATTGGAGAATGACACATTGAAACCTGGCCCAACACCAAGTAGATGACCATCTGCTGATCAAAAGATTGGACAGGATATGATACAAATCATGCCCCAATTGTTCATGTTGCAACAGCTTGGGATCATTAAAAATGGACGCAGCTGATTGCATACATTAAACTACTTTCAGTGATTTTGTAATTTGCACTTGAAATACTTTTTTTTGTCTCTTTTTGCTTTGAACACATGTATTAGTAAAGTATCTATCTATCTATCTATCTATCTATCTATCTATCTATCTATCTATCTATCTATCTATCTATCTATCTATCTATCATTTTGATAGACAGGTTAGTTAAGGTGAAACTTTATAATGGTTGAAATTTTAAGTTTTTTTTTATTTTGAGTCGAACTGCTGCTTTATTATAACAGAAGAAAATGCTATGGAAATATACTGTATGTAATTCTTCATTGTTTGCGGGCTAAAACTTGTAATTCTTCCCCTTGCTTCATCACTTGTTTAAAAAATCCTATTAAGATGCAAGAGAGGTATCCGAGACCATATTTGTTCATTATATCAAATTAGGCACACTTTAACTTGGGCAAAGTGCAATGCTAGCTTTGGACATTTCGTATGTTAAGTTCCAAACATCACGTTGTGGACAGCATGGTATGTTTGTGTTTTCCTTTTTAGTTTGAAATAGAGTTTGTTTTAAAAAAAAAATAGAGCATTTCACTGCAAGTTTTGTTATATTTTTTATATGTGCTGATTTGTCTCAATTAAGCAAAAGGTTAGAGTGCTGCTCTTCTTGAGTTTTAATCTTTTTTGATTGGAGATAGCTAATCAAAGACTACCTTTCTGATTAATCTTTATTTACATATAAATGGACAACCAGAGAGGTCAAGGAGGGTCACAGAAGGTTTTTGTAATGGAGAGTTTCAGTTTTGTAGTGAAATATGTAAAAAGAAAATAAAAAACAGTAATACGTAGAACAAAAATAAATAAAAAGCCTGTTGAATCAAGTTTATTTTCAAGTGTGTGTAGTTAAATGAAATTCTTACTTGCATGTCTCTTGAGGCCAGTTGACTAAAATACAATACAAAAAAGGGGGGGGGGGGGTAAAATAGAAAAAAAAAATTAACCCCTGGTAATATACTACTATTTGATTTGTTATCTTCTATAAGAGTAACATGGGAACAAAACCAACGTCTGATTTTTAGTTAAAACTAGAATCCCTGATGCCTATGAAAAAACTCATAATCCCAGACCACCTCAAATTCTTTCGCACCTCTCCATTAGCGGCTTTTGTTTTATAAATGTGTCGATCAGCATAAGTAGCAAGCAGCCCGCTATCCCATCCCCCCACTGCCACAGCTCAACTCGGACCAAAAGTTGTCCCAGCTCAAGGCTCTTTATCTGCATGTGAGGTGCCTGGAATTGTATAGGGTATATAATATATCGTTATCTGGAACACATGCATTTCATGTGTGTTCCGTGTCTACAATGATCTATGTAAATGTAGGGTGACAGGAAATGCGAGGCAAGAAATGTTGAACACATACCTAAAACACATACCTAGTACTAATGACTAAATTTTGACATGAAGTGTATAATGTGTGAAGACTGAAATCCAAATATCAAATAAACACTTTCACAAAAGGTACATGTATAACAAAACAAGTGCACTTTTATTCAAGTATATAATCGAAGGTAAAGAAATCGGGTTAGGGTAAGACGCTGACACGACCACTTACAGTAGATGGTGCAGCGGTAAGAACTGCTGACTCGTAATCAAGAGGTTCCCAGTTCAATTTCGTGCGCTTCATAGAATTACCATTTCGAGTAGTGAGCTGCTCTTATTATTACTATTATAGAATAAAAATATTTATTTGATTTGAGTCTGTAACAGCCAGTGTAAATTTATGGTACTTGTAAAGGATAGTATTTTTTTTTTGTTATTATTCGGTTTTATTCTCTCAGTCACGTTCACACTCCCCCTGATCTGACACTGCCATTTTCAAATAAAGACATGCTATAACAGAGGTGAACTCAGATGAAGATGAGGGTTCTACATCAGAGAAAGAGAACAGAAGCCCTCCCCGCGAGAAACATCTACTCACACATAAAAACAATGCAGCTGCACCAGGCATAAAGGCAAAAGATGGCACTGTTTGAATGCAGCAAGAAGTCAGGTGTCATCCTGCCAGTGAGTCTGCCACACACGTGTAATTCAACAAAACAGCAGGACTTACAGAGCTCGCCAAGGTGTAGTGCAAAGTTCTGTTTGTGATTGTGTTTTATGATAGTCTATATACTATATAAAGGAGAGTTGTGTTTGTGGAGGGATGGAGAGTTAAGGTGGGTGTTGGAGTCACGTGATCATCTCCCCTCCCATTCACCTCATTTCATTCACTTCATTTCACTCCGCAGCTGACGCGGTCTTGCCGTTCTTTTTCCTTAGTGTTTAGTCGTTTCTCCTTTACTGATTTACTGTGTAGTAGATGCGCTACTTACTGAATAGTATTTTTTCCTTTAGTGTTTCTACTTAGTGTTTCTTAGTGTTTAGTAGACGCGGTGTGCAAAAGGAGAGTTGGGATCCGAGAGACTGTCTTTGTGTGTTTGTGGAGGGATGGAGAGTTAAGGGGGGTGGGGGAGTCACGTGATCATCTCCCCTCCCATTCACCTCATTTCATTCACTTCATTTCGCTCAGAGCTGAGCTCCGCAGCTGACGCGGTCTTGCCGTTCTTTTTCCTTACTGTTTAGTCGTTTCTCATTTACTGTTTAGTAGACGCGCTACTTACTGAATAGTATTTTTTCCTTTAGGGTTTCTACTTAGTGTTTCTTAGTGTTTAGTAGATGCGGTGTGCGAAAGGAGAGTTGATATCCGAGAGACTGTCATTGTGTGTTTGTGGAGGGATGGAGAGTTAAGGGGGGTGGGAGAGTCACGTGATCATCTCCCCTCCCATTCACCTCATTTCATTCACTTCATTTCGCTCCGAGCTGAGCTTTGTTGCTGACGCGGTCTTGCCGTTCTTGATTTGCTTTTCACATGGCCAACTATACGTTTAATGCTCAAGAGTAAGCTCAGCGCACAGCTTGGTCATATTACAACCGGAGGGGCGAACTGACAACATGGTATACAAAGAGATCCTTAACAAATAATTATTGGTATATTTTCCCTCAGTTTATTATTTTAAATTTTAAAGCAGTACTTAGCCGCTGTGAAGCGCGGGTATTTTGCTAGTCTTTATATAAAAAACGTTTATATGTTGCTTATATAAAAGCCAGATTGAATGTTATTTACCAATATTTATTTACTTATCTTTAAGTTATATCCTAAACATTGTGCTGTGACAGAAAGAATCTTATTTTTTTGTGCTGTTTTATTAATAGGTATAAGAAATTGCATATACATTGAAAATAATATGTATGATAAATGTAAATCCTTTTCATCCGGCTATCTTTTTTTTCCCACCAAATACATGAAGTTTGATTCTTCTTCATTGTCCTCAGGAGAGTTGTGTGCAAAGCAAGAACCTGCACATGGCAGAGCACACGTAAACTTACACTCAAGTACGTTTCAGAAAATTATTTATTCTGAACAAATTTGGAAAAGAAACAAACAAGACCTTGTGAACAGCACAAAAATATCGCAAACTAAAATTAAACTACAATGGTACCCTTTACACCAAGATTTTGCTCTTGATAAATACATGCATTGATCCATTCCTTATACAGGTTGAGTATGTCTATTCTGAAAATCCAAAACATTTTGAGTGCTAACTTGATGCTAAAAGTGGAAAATTCCAAACTTGACCTCACACTGGGCTCTGATCAATGTTCCCTCTTATTTTTTTTTTACTGATTCATGGGTGTGAATAACAAAATTGTGATTGATTTCTTAAATCCTCCCTTTGGATTTCAAGTGTGTGAAGCAATGAATGACGAGTGGTTATCCCTGTGATGCCTGGGTTACCCACAACGGGCACTCTCATCCTCCACCTGGACATCAATAATTGTAAACCGGGATGGACCTGCAGCAAGTGAGGAGACAGTCAAGTTTTAAGATGCAAAAAGTGTAAAGTGTTTATTAAAACCAAAGCAAGAATTAAAGTGTCCACAGTGCATTAATTAATAAGTGTACAAAAAAGTTTGTCCATTAAAATACGAGTGCCTCCTAAAAACCAATCAGTCTCATCTACGGAGAGTTCTTATAAAGATCAGTACTTTAAAAAAAAACAAAAAAAAAAAAAAACACACAAATAAAACTAAAGGATTATTCTGTCCCCTTAGAAGCATCTTCTAGATTCTGTCCTGGAGCGTCACATATTAAGACCAGGAGATCAGATCCGAACACAGCAGCGGCTTCACCTGGCTTCACACACATTTCCGCCCTTCTAGCCCACACATAGCAGCAATTATAGATAAGATTAGATTAGAGACCTTTACTGTCACATATACTTCAAGAGCACAGGCAAAGTTGTGGAGATAAATAAATAAATACAGTAAATCAATAAGAGAAGCAGAAATTAACTAAATGAATAAATAAACAGAATAAATAAATGTAAATTCGAGTTTTTTTTTTATAAGTAATGTACAGTAGAGATACAGTTACAACTTTGAACATCTCCACACATGGTTCCACTGTCTTCATTTCTCACTGGACTGTTCTTACCAGCTTTATGCTGGCTTTACTGCTCCATGAAGTTGATCAGAAGCTCTGGACCTCCTTCATGGTGGAATGCTTTCTTGCGCTCTCTCTCTGTTTTTCACAACTCTACAAGACCCTACTAAGCCCCCTCCTTTCTATTTTTCAATTTTGATTCTCTTCCTCTGTGAAGTTTAGGCTGTGAATAAAGTATGAAGAAGATACAACTGAAGTTTTTAAAACTCTGAAAGCAATTGGTGTGATGGATCCCGGACATTACTTAAAATGAAGTTCTGTGGGAACACAGATGTAAACTTGTTAAAAATATATTTCACACAAACTTTAGATAAAGTTTTTTTTTCAAACAGAACCATAGACATATGGGAATTTATTCCAAGTAGTAAGATAGGGATTTTCAAAACTCAACTTGTTATTTTGGAAAACATAAGACTGGCAAACTTTGTAAGGCTGAATGTTCTGTTCTTATCAAACAATTCAAATGTCCCTACAACTGAAAGACAGGGACAATAGCTGCATTGCCACTGTGATGCCCTTAAACTATACTTTTTTGAAAAATAATGAATTATATGAAAGCATATTAAAAATAAAATAACAGAATTTTTGAGTGAAGCTATGAAGCTGTCAAACAGCTAAACAGTGGTAAAAATCTCCAGAGCTCTTAAAAAAAAACTGGAAACCTGGAACACACCATAGATTAATAGGCCTTTTGTCATGGCATACACGAGTCCATTTTAGGGAAGTAATAAGGCAGGATGCAAGAAGTCAGTTTGACTTCAGCCTATTCATCTGGAAAATATGCAAGTAATGTTTTAGCTTTCTTGAATTAAGAAGCTATTTCATTCTAAGTGTTTTTTTTTTCAGTTTTTTAAGTGCCCTCTGCATGATAAAGATAGATTATAGGGTACTTTGTTAGCTCTTCTTTTAAGATGATTGTTTGATCTGGAATATTCTTAAATAAAAACAAACATACAGAAACTTCTCATATTTTGAGTGCAATAACTAACATTATTTACATATTGTTTTTTCTGTTGTAAGAAATACATATACAGTATATATTTACAGTATATACTGTATATAACAGTAACAGTGTATATATAATGCTTTAATTCAAGGGTTTAACAAAAATATTGTATGAGATTTTTAGAAAAGACAGGCATTTTTATACATGGCCCCCTATATTCAGGGGCTGAAAAGTATTTGGAAAAACTAACTTAATCATAAATATAATTATCATTTTCAATGTTTGGTTGAAAATCCTGTACAGTCAATAACTGCCTGAAGTCTGGAGGCCATCTCGACATGCTGGGTTTCCATTCTAGTGATGCTTTGCTAGTCCTTTACTGTAGTTGCCTTCTATTGCTGCTTGTTTGTTGGACTTTCTGCCATCGGTTTTGTGTTCAACAAGTGAAAAGCATGTCCAATTGGGTTGAGGTCAGTTGATTGACTTGGCCACTGAAGAATATCCTACATCTTTGCTTAGAAAATCACTTTGCTTTCACAGTATGTTCTGGTTCATTGTCCATCTTTACTGTGAAGCATCATCCTATCGGTTTTGCAGGAATTGGCTGAATCTGAGAAGATAGTATAGCCCAGTACACTTCAGAATTCACCCTGCTACTTTCTGCCAGCTGTCATATCATCAATAAACACTAGTGACTGATCATGCCATAAAACTGCCTCCACCGTGTTTTACAGATGATGTGGTATTCATTTCTTCTCTTCACCATAGTTTTCTGTTTCCAATGTATTGATCTTAGGTTCCTTTATCCAGAGGAAATTCTTCCAGAACTGGACAGGCTTTTAAAAAATGTTTTCTGGTAAAGTCTAATCTGTACTTCATATGTTTGAGGTTTGCCTGTGGTTTGCACCTTGTTGTAAAACCTCTGTCTTTACTTTCATGAAGTTTTATATTGATTGTAAACTTTGTGAAGGGGCTTTTCCTCACTAAGGACAAAATTCTGCAATCATCCAACAAAATTATCTTCTGTGGTTTTCTAGACCTTCTGGTGTTGCTGAGTTCAACAGTGCGTTCCTTTTTTTTAAGACCTTACCAAATGGATGATTTGACCGCTCCTTATGTTTCTGCTATCTCTCTAAAGGGTTTGTTTTGTCTTCTCAGCCTAATGATGGACTGTTTTTACTTGCATAGACAGCTATTTGGACTTCATATTAAGAGTTCACAGTGACCACTTCCAAATGCAAATTCCACTCTTGGAATAAATTCCAGACCTTTTACCTGCTTAATAGTTAATGAAATAATGAGGGAACTGCTACCACCTGGCTATGGAACAGCTTGTCATAAAATGTCCAAATACTTTTTCGTCCCTGGAAATGAGATCTTCAATTCACAAAGCACATAATGATTACTTTATTTCAAATCCATTGTGGTGGGAAAATTATGAAAATTGTGTCAATGTCCAAATACTTATGGGCCTGATTTTGTGTGTGTATGTGTATATATAATATATACACATACATGCTAGCTGTCCCCTGTGGCTCCGCCAACATAATAGTGCAACGTAAAAAAAAAACGTAATTCTGGTCAAGCGGAAGGTAGGTACACTCCAGCATCAAATGTTGGCACTATATCTGATCATGTTCAGCTGTGACAGGAGAGCATCCCCTGTGTGGGGAGAAAAGCACATGGCCGTGATACCTCTGGTAATCAGCCGCTACCCTCTAAAACACACGTAGCTCTGATATCTCTCTCAAAAATCATCAAACGTTACTCCTTAACAGTCTGTAGATGATGATGTCTGTTGAACAAGCAGGTATTGCTAGCTAAGCAGATGCAAGGTACGCTCCAACACATGGCGAGAGGTAGACCGACTTGAACAGAGGCTGGCACGTGAGTGAGGAGGGCCACGCCCCCCTCCCCTCATCCTGCAGCTTCCCTCCCCTCATCCCAAAGCCTCCCTCTCAGATTCACGCAAATTAATTGGTAATGCAAATTAATTATGATACTTAGCGTGATGAGAGAAGTCGCAAAAGCAACCGGAATGTTGAAGCAAAGTGTAGAAAAAACCCTGATCTAAATCCGTTAAGTAGTTCTCTCATGAAAATCGGACAGACAGACAGACGTTGAATTTTATATATATATGTATAACATCCCACATAGGTTTCACAAGTATATCCTTTGAAGGTAACCCAAAAAAGAAAACTCCACAGAGGGCTTCAGTCACAAGTTAAAATAATCTGATTATCAAATTAAAAAAAACTTTGAAGCCATAACCATAACTTTCTGTTATGTCTACCCCCTTTTAAACTGAATGTTATTCATAATCTATGCCAGAAAATACAGAGAAAATGTATTCTGAGTATGTTGTGTTAAAATGTATTTCAAAAAATTAATTTTCATCTGTGAATGAATTTTATAATAGCTTAGAACTAAAATAGAATGTGTTTAGTCAAATGTTTGTTTTATATTTATCGATGGGTGAGACAATAATGCAGGGTTTAGTGCTACAGTCTTGTAGGACTAGAGAACTGAGGTGGAATCCTAGCTTGACTCTAGTTTTTTGAAGTGTGTATGTTGTTCCTGTGCCTGCATAGGATTTTCACCAGGTACACTTTTTCATCTCCTGTTAAGTTAATTGGTGTCTTTAAATGTGGTGGATTGTTTATGTGCTCTGTTAAATAATGGCACGTGTGACCCCATCCAGGATTAGTTGCTAACTTGCATCTTATAACTGCTTTTTTTATGATGGAAAATGAATGGATGGAATTTTCTAGATTTGTTTACCACCTAGATTGTTACTGTTATTAGATTTTTCTTTTCCTTACCTTAACTTTTTATGTTTTTAGTGCTACTCCAGTGCTGTCTGATATTTTATATAATGTAAAATTTGTTTTAGGACTTTCCTTTTTTATGTAAAGATACATGTGTCTGTGAAATGCACTCTCACCTACAGAGGGGTTAATTAATACCTGTTGTACATCTAAGCTAATTTGTGTGTGTCCGCGCATGTGTATCTGTGTGAGATCCTGTGGCACAATATTTCTTCTGTAAAAACTGTACAAATCCATGGCCAGACTAATTTGGTTTAACAGGGAGTCTGAACAGTTCTTCTGTCTCGTGAAGTTCTTGCAGGTATCAAAGAGAAAATAATTTTTTCAGACCTGATAATAATAATAGTTTTTTGAATGCTAATAAAAGTAATCATCATGTCTTCCATTCTCAGCCGCCTAAAGGGTTAAGAGGTTGCTGTAATTGGCACCCGCAGCTGCTCTTTCTTCATACAGGGGATAATTTTGCAGCCTCTGCTTTGTGTGACAGCTGCCTAATTGGGCATTCTCCCCTTGTAGCAAGCCTGCCTCCTCCAGCCTTCCTGCTGACGAATGGCGGTGGATTACAGATGAGGACACACTGACCCAGTCGACCTTCCTGGGGAGTTGTGGGAGGGGCCTCCTCCAAGCTTGTAGCCTCAGGTCACTGGAGGATAAGGTCGTGAGAAGGTGGAGATTCTGCCA